>NC_064813.1:1375672-1416971 GCF_023721935.1 Panthera uncia
GGAAACAGGCTCCAGGCTCCGAGCCATCAGCCCAGAGCCTGTTTCCGATTCTGTGTCTCCCTCTCTCTCTGCCCTCCCCCGTTCATGCTCTGTCTCTCTCTGTCCCAAAAATAAATAAAAAACGTTGAAAAAAAAATTAAAAAAAAAAAAAAAAAAGAAAACATAACTAAAATGGGCACGCATACAAATAGAACCTGGTGGCGGAATTGCTGTGGATTTAACCAAAAAGGTGGGTTTTGAGGTGTGTGTTCAGATTGTGGGGGAGTGCGAATTCACAGAGAAGGGTAGGAAGAGCTTTTCAAAAATAGATGAATTTCAGTCTCTAAAATTAGAGCTAAAAAGTGGAAGAAAGATATGACTCACATGGGAGCTGATGTTTTTGCAAAGAAAACAATGCTAATTTATTTATCAATCTTACTTCATTTGTGTGATGTTTGTGTGATATTTGTTGAGAATCTGCTGTGTGTTCACCACCGCGAGAATGGTGTTGAACGAAGCAGAGAACAGGCCCTCACGGAGCAAAGTCTAGTCAGGGTGACACACGTTAAACCAGTAATTATACCGATAAACATATAATTATAAAAGGTGATGTGATTGCCAAGGGACACAATTTAGATTGGGGCACCAGGGTAGGCTTCTTTAAGGAAGTGATGTTTCAGTTGCTGCCTGGAGGGTGAGATGAAGTTGAAGAGGTGAGGGCTTCGGGGCAGACAGCGGAGGCAGAGGCATCAAGGTCACGGTGAGTGGCCCGTGGTCCAGAGCGGAGGAGTAGAATGACAGACGGGCTGGGCTCTGGCCATCCTGGGATAGAGACCTTTACAAACAATTATTAGACAGAATTGTTTTGGAAATCACCTTTTGTGAGATGAATGAGGTACTTTTTTCCCCAAGTACTTCACATCTCCATGGGAAACATGATTTATTTCAGCTATTGATGGGATTAAACAGGGTTCAGCAATTCTGGTCCTATTTTTCATTTTTATAGCTGAAAGAGGCAGCACCCACGTTCATATAACTACAACAGGTAAGAATGAAGGAGTTTTGTTGTAATTGCTTGAACCCCCGAGTTACATGCGAAAATCCAAAAAAAATTCATCGTAAAAATTATTTTCTATAATCTATCAGTTAACAATTTTATTAGATCTTCCTTCAGTTTTTTTTTTTTTTTAGAAAGCAAAAATTTGGAAAAGATTGATTTATAACCCTATATGCCCTAACATTCACAGGGCTGAATGTAAAGGAAGCCCCAAAACATATATTTAACTCTGTAAAAATATACAGTTGATTCTTGATATTTCCAGAAGCTAGGTGGTAAAAAGTTGCTGCAAGCACTGATTTAGCAAATATTGAATCATTGCTTCGAGGGAAATACAGGGTTAGGTTCCTGAGAGCATTTACTCACAGCATTTTTATCAACTGATCAATCCATAGCCTTGTTTTATGTGTGTTTCTGTTTAAAGGTGTTTAATATGTATTATGATTCATTGACATTGAACTCAGAGCCAAGAGCACTGTAACAAAGCCTTGAGCTAACTGTATCTAACACATCTATTTTCTCTCTAGGACACATCATAGCCTTCTTGCACTTAGGAACACTAGATAGCACTACATTTGGGGGCCATTTAATACAGCCAAAATACCAGCAAAAGTCATAAAAACATGTGAAACATGGCACTGGCTAGGTCTGGAAAGATCGCCTGTTCACAGTATGAGGGCTGAAACGAGAGGTCAGGGCATCGCCTCCTTCAGCCCCAGCCAGGAACCTGCCTGTTGGGCCACTCAAAATTGTCACCACTCTGTGCATGTCCACACATAACCACAAAGCCCCACAAGTACTGATTTGGGGGATACACACACATCTGAGTGAGCAGGCAAATGTACAGATCTAGAACCCATGAATGAAGATGGGCTGTTGAAATCAAATTCATACATTGCCAAATGAAATAGATTCTCTGGATCTCTATCATCATCGATCTATCTCTTTATCTACATATAATGACATGGAAGGCTAGATTTAAATTTAGAAGTATCAGATCCCTTGGGGTTCTATGCAGGAGTAGAGCAGGAAGAGTCCACTCAGCTTGGCCGGACGGAAGAGAAGGGCAGAGGCTTTGTGCGGACTCCCTGCTCCCCCGGGAGCCGCCCAGCAGTGGAGGAAGGTCTCAGGGTGGTACTGATTACCTACCCATTCATTCTCTCAATTTTAGACAAGTATTATCTCCAAAATATTACCAAGATTTTTATCAAAGAATTTAATTATACTGTTGTATCTTTTTACCCTAACAGGTGCCTCACTTAAACCAATGTTTTCAGAAAGGGCTAGGAAAATAGAAGTATTTTAAAACATTTTTAATACACTTTTGATAATACAATTTTAAAGACTCTTATTATTTTCATGTCTTTCAATAATATCTTTTTGCCAAAACCATGAGACCATCAGTCTGTGGATTTAGTTAACTGAGTTTATGGAAAATGTCTGCTGTTTATGAGCATTGCCAAATCAATTAGGTAAATCGGATGGACTTTCGATCATAAAATTTGACTTCAGTTTTTAATTCAAACAAATTGATTAATAAACATTTCCAAAGCTATTACAGAAAGTACTGTGGAAGAAATTATGGATGCATTTTTAGAAATGGATTAATAAAGCCAATCAAATCAAGGTTAAGTAATGTAGATGTACTCGTATTAATAAGCTATATAAATAAGAATAAATCTATATACCATTTCTAATTACTTAAATTATAATACTGCCATGTAATATGTAGTTAAAAGATACATGATTCATGAATGAAGGGTTGTGATTAAAAGCACGCTACTTCTTTGGTGTTGAAAACTGATTATCAGCTTTTGTGGTAAAGCATCGTAGAGATTGCTTTGGAAATAACTCTTTATGTCATATAGGTCATGAGCAAAATATCTCTACGTATTTAAATGAAGGATGTGAGACTAAAAACATGAATTTTTTTGATAGTAGAAAACATTACACATATTATGAAATAAAATGAGAAGAAAATTCAATGTAATTTAACTTCATAGTTTATAAAATTAAATGATACTTCATGGAATAAATTATATCTATAGTTCATGAGATAATTAGATAAAATGCTTTAACTTAGTGTATCACAGGATGAATTTAAAATAAATCTCATAACATTTTAGTCCTCAGGTTTTGTCCAGTGTGTTTTTGAAGAATCTGGTGGTCTAGAAAGTATTCTAGTTACATTTAGAAGAATTAGTGTCACTAACCTGTTTGAAGGTTTTTTATTGCTAGCTAGTGTATTCTGGGGAATGAGTGTTATGAGCAGCTGAAAAATATTGCTTACATTTTAATACTTGAAATAAAAGCCCTATTTGGTAAGCAATATTTATTAGTGATTCTGTTTTGCATTTATTGGATTCTCCATTAAGAGCAAAGAATTATTTGACGCTGGTCAGGGTATGGAAGAGATGAGTCCCTTAAAAGAAAATCCTCATGAATCCATTGGCCACATTATGTACAGTAATCTGCCATCAGGACAGCCTAATGGCTGTGATGTCTAACATCCCTCTTTGCTCTTGACAGAAATAAAGACAGAAAAATGGGAAGGCTTACAACGTGCTTACAGATGCCTTAATTAATCATTAAGAGACGTGCCTCATCCTGATTTCTTCGTTTTTCGGTTTTTTGCGCTGGCTTTTTGGTGTCCTTGCAAGTTTTTGTAGTGGGATTTCAGATAGGAGAGCACTTGTCTTTCTCTTGTAAAGTGGATGAAGGGATTTTGAAAGAGGGGTTAGAAAAGGCGAATCTTCAGGCTTTTAGCAAAGGGTATATATGAAGGTCTGGATCTATAAACGGATTCCTTTAAAATCATCACTATCCTCACAGCCCTGAAAGTCTGTGATTCCTCCAGAGGCACCGTTCCCTAATTTGAAGACCATTGCTCTGCCTACGGCTGAAACAGTAAGGATGGGAACAGAGTGACAGACCAAACATAGTTTGTGGGTAAAACCTGCAGAACTTGGTAATAAATTCAACTGGGGTGGGGAATAGGAGAGGAAAATGTCAAAGAAGATTCCACTCCAGAGACAGGGAAGACTGAAGAACATGGTTTCATAATCTGTCTTTTTCACCTTGTTTTGTTTTAGACGTTGTGTTGACGGATATTTTATTGAGTTGACTCTCAACGTTTTGGCTAATTTTATCAAATATAAATGATTATTGGCATATAGTATTTCCAAAATGATTTTTCCTTTTAACGCAGTAGCTTTCCTCACCCTCAACACTCAAACCCTCTCAACAGCTTCTCAAAGGCTCAAAGGCATCAGATTTTGTCCTGACATGCGGAATGATTATATATTCGAGCTTATTAACATTAAATGTGGGAAGTGTATTCTTTTTTTAAGTTAAACACACTTTTAGATACAGTAGACCCTATATTGTTTTTCTGTGGCCTCTACCACGAAATGTAAAGAAAGGGGCCTATGTGCCTTGTGCACCTGGCATATAGTAAGTGCTCAATAAATAGTTGGGCGAGTGAGACACAGGACATTCCGTGTTGGGTTTTTTTTTTTTTTTTTTTTTAATAAGACACACAAAAAGGAGGTATTTTCACACCCACGCTTCTTAGAATGTTTCTCCTAGACCCATTCTATTACATCTCCATATACAATCTTTTGCTATTAACAGGTGCCTATTCATGCCCCCAGGTTGTGAAAATCTTAATCACTCCTGTCGTTGGTCCCAGAGCCGCCTGATCTGCAGTCACCGGTTTCTCCAGCATTCAGGCCACCTTCAAGCAGGTGAGAGAGAAGTTACCCCCGGGTCCTTGGCCTGCTTCTTGTACCGATCTGATCCGCCCATGACGCGCATTTCTGGGTCCCGGAAAGGCATGGCCGGTGTCACGACGCCCCCCCGCCCCCCTCGGGTCCATCGCCTGGATGGGGGCCTCCGTGGAGCCAACGCCCGCCTCCTCCCGCACCTGCGGACTCCATCCCCAGCCTCGGACCCCAGCATGCGTTGCGCGAACCACTAGCCCCAGCCCCCAGCATGCGTTGCGCAGGCCTTGAGGCCCTTTCCCCGGCATGCATCGCGCAGGCCCCGAGGCCCAGCACGCAGGACACGCTGCGCAAGCAGCCCCAGCATGCACTGCGCAGGCCTCGAGGCCCAGCACGCAGGGTGCACTGCGAGAGTCGCCCCCCCCCCCCCGCCCCAGCCCCCAGCATACACTGCGAGGGCCTCAGGACCCCAGCAGCCTCGAGGCCCCAGGCTGGCCGGCGGTTACGAGCAGGAAGGGTAGCGGCGCCGACCCTCGGGGTTGTCCTCGCCCGGCTCTCTCCGGCGTGTGCCGGCCGGACCTTCGCCTCTTGGCCCGAAAAGCGGCCGAAGCGGCCGTGCGGCCACGGCGCTGTAGGTGAGGGCGGGCGGCTGGGACCCTCGACGGCCCCCTAACTTTGAGGGGGGGTTCTGTCGAGCCGGGCTTGGGGGGAGGGGCCACGCGGGGTGGGCAGGGCTGGGGCGGGGCCGGGGGAGCCGGGCTGAGGTGTGGCGGGGGGAGGGGCCAGGAGCGGGGCGGGGTCAGGGGTGCCAGGCCTGGGCCATCGGGAGCCGGGAAGGGGCTTTATTTCTGAGAGTTTGTGCCATTACGAGGATTCTCAGTTCTTTGCGTGTTGGAGAAAGCTCGTTGGCCAAACTCCCGTGGCCTCGTGTCTTTGCGTAAAGGAGAGCCCTGTGGGTACTCTTCCTCTCCTTTCCTCATCAGCGTTTAGTTTTATTGATCTTGATTCTTGCTCGTTTTCTGTTATATTAATTGCTTTTACTTTTAGCTTGTTCATAGCTTGGCTTCTTTATTGAACACATTAGCCTTTAAAATATTAAATGCATTAAGGGCGCCTAGGTGGCTCGGTTGTTTGAGCCTCCGACTAGGGTTCAGGTCAGGATCTCACAGTTTGTGGGTTTGAACCCCCCCCCCCCCCCCCCGCCTCGGGCTCTCTGCAGGGAGCCCACTTGCAGGCTTTTGTCCCTCTCTCCCTGCCCCTCCCCTGCTTGAGCTCTCGCTCTCAAAAACAAGTAAACGTTAAAAAAATAAAATATTAAAGGCATTCAGTACTCACAAATTTTAATTTCTAAGTCTTAAGAACTACTGTAGCTGGGTCCACCAAATTTGAGTATGTGATATTTTAATTGTGGAATGGTTCTAGAGGGTAATTTCCTTATTTTTAATCCATGGTTTACTTAGGAGTGCTATTTCAGGTTTCTAAATAGGGAGCACTTCTAAAAGTGCATTTTTGTTGACTTACAATTTATTTGCATTATATTGGAAAACGGGGCCTGCATAATATTGAGTCTGAGATTTGTGAAGTCTTGTTACGAAGGATATGGTCAGTTTTCATAAATAATTTATATGAAGGGATTGAGCCCTTAACCTGTGGGGTCTGACATGGTCTCCGGGTAGGCAGGGTCAGAACTGAGTTAAATTGTAGGACACACGGCTGTCGTCACAGAATTGTTTGGCGTGGGAAAAACCCCACTCGTTTGGTGACCGGAAGTACCTGGGTGTGGCAAATAATGTGAAAGGAAAAGAGATATATCGGAGGAAGACTCAGTTTTTCCAATTCTGCTCCACATCACCCTGATACTCTGTAATTTTTTAAGTCCTCTTGTCAAAAACTTAAAAAAAAAAACTTAAGATTTTGAATGGGGTTTTATTGAATGTAAAGATCAGTCAAGAGACAAGTGACATTTTAATGTCTTTCTATTAATGCTTAGCTCTTTTGATCTTCTCTAAGTACGTGTTTGTTTTCTCTTAAGTTTCTGCTCTAGGTTTTTTTCTGAAAATTTTGTTTCCAGTTTTATTGAAGTATATTTGACAAAAATACTGTATATATTTAAGGTGTAGAATGTAATGATTTAGCATACATATGCATCGTGTAATGATTACTGTGAGTAAATTCACACATCTGTCACCTCGCAGTTACACGTGTGTGTGTGTGTGTGTGTGTGTGTGTGTGTACACGGTGAGAAGCTTATACTCTCGGCAAATTTCAGGTATACAACATGGTATTATTAACTACAGTCCCAGTGCTGGTGTTCACCTTAAAGGTAAAAATTACCAGTTATCTTACCAACAAAAGATGGGTTTACTTGGGAATAAAAGAGAATTGCAATCCAGGACAAGCAAGCTGTGGCAAAACCCCAGGCAAGTCTGGGGAACAAAGAAGAGGTGCACTTTTTTAAGGAGAAAAACGGTAAGTTGGGAAGCTGTTATGAGCTAAAAGTCCACTGGAGTAAACTGGGAGTTCAGAGTGTGGTGGCTTCTCATTGGCTGAGCTGTTGTGAGGGGCTGGGGGTGGGGTTCGGGGGGAATGAGGAAATTGTCTCTTCCTTCTGCCAGAGTAGCAGAGTAGTATCCACAGGCAAAGGTAAGGTCAAGTTGGTCTCTTCCTGTTGGGTCTGCAGTTGCTAGGAGTGGTAGGGCTGAGATCTCCCCCTGCCGAAACCCCCGACCACATTTTTACGCCGTACGTTAGCTTTCCAGAACGTAATCGTCTTGGAACCGGATGTTTGTATCCTTTGACCAGCATCTCTCTGTCCCCTCCATCACTCATCCATCATTTGATTCTCTAGGAGTTGAGCTTTTTTTTCTTCTTCTTCAGATTCCACATATAAATGGTACCGTACAGTATTTATCCTTCTCTGTCTGGCTTATTTCACTTAGCAGCACATCTGCAGGTTCATCCGTGTTGTTGCAATGGCCTGAATAATATACCGTCGTATACATAGACCACATTTTCTTCATCCATTCATCTGTTGACAGATACTTACGCTGTCTCCCTGTCGAGGCTGTTGTGAATAATGCTGCAGTGACCATGGGGGTGCAGATACCTCTTTGAGGTGCTGATTTCATTTCCTTCATGTCCAGAAGTGGGATTGCTGGTCATGTGGTAGTTCTATTTTTAATTTTTTGAGGAATTCCAGAGTGATTTCTATAGTGGCTGCATCAATTTACATCTCTCCTAACAGTGCACGAGGATTCCGTTTTCTCTTTGTCTTCGCCAGTACTTGTTATTTCTTGCCTTTTCGAGTCTAGCCTCTCTAACAGGTATGAGATGATATCTCTTTGTGGTTTTGATTGGCATTACCCTGATGATGAGTGGTGTTGAGCATCTTTTCATGTCTGTTGGCCACCTGTGTGTCTTCTTTGGAAAAATGTCTGTTTAGGTCCCCTGTCCATTTTTTCATCCAATTATTTGTGGGATTTTTGCTACCGAGTTGTAGGAGTGTGTTACATATTTGAGATATTAACTTCTTGTCACATCTATGGTTTATGCACTTTTTATACCACTCTGTAGATTGCCTTTTCATTTTGTTGATTATTTTCTTTGCTCTTCGGAAGGCTTTAGTTTGATGTTGGCCCCACTTGTCTATTTTTGCTTTTATTACAAGTGCTTTTTTTGTCATGTCCAAACAATCATTGCCAAGACCAATGTCAAGGAGCTTTCCGCCTCTGTTTTCTTCTGGGAGTTGCACCATTTCAGGTTTTCAATTTAAGTCTTTCATCCATTTTCAGTTAATTTTTGTGTATGGTATAAGATAAAGGTCTAATTTCATTCTTTTGCATTGGAATATTCAGTTTTCTTAACACCATTTAGTAGAAAAACCTATCCTTTTCCCATTGTATGTTCTTGGTGCCCTTGTCAAAAATTAGTTGATGTGTATATGTGTAAGTTTATTTCTGGGCTCTCTGTTCTGTTCCGTTGGCTTATGTGTCTATTTTTATGCCAGTACCATACTGTTTTGATTACTATAGCTTTGTAATATACCTTTTAAGTCAGAACATGTGATACCTCTAGCTTTATTTTTCTTTCTTAAGATTGCTTTGGCTATTTAGGGTCTTTTGTGGTTTCATACAAATTTTAGGACTTTTTTTTGAATTTCTGTGAAGATGGCATTGGAATTTAGATAGAGATAGCACTGAATCTGTAGACCATTTGGTGTAGTGTGGACATTTCCATTATATCAATTCTTCCATTCCATGCTCATGGTAGAGATTTCCATTTATTTGTGTCTTCTTCAGTTTCTTTCATCAGTGTCTTAGAGTTTTCAGTGTACAGGTTTTTCACTTCCATGGTTAAATTTATTGCTAAGCATTTCATTCTTATTGATACTATTTGTAAATAGGATTGCTTTCTTAATTTCTTTTTCAGATAGTTTGTAGTTAGTGTCAAGAAATGCAATGAAATGTATATGTTGATTTTGTATCCTGCAACTCTACTAATTTATTAGTTCTAACAGCGTTTTGATGGAGTCTGTAGCATATATATATGTATATATATATATATATATATATATATATATATAGCATCATGTCATCTGCAGTTAATTTTACCTCTTCTTTTGTAATTTAGATGCATTTTATTTTTCTTGCCTAATTGCTCTGGCTAGGACTTCAAGTACGGTGTTGAATAGAAGTGGCAAAAATGGGCATCCTTTTCTTATCTTTGAGGAAGGGTGTTTACTTTTTCACCATCGACTATATATAAAATTATCTGTGGTCTTGTCATATATAACCTTTATTATGTTGAGGTATATTCCTTCTGTGTCTAATATGTTGACAGTTTTTTCATCATAAGAGGATGTTGAATGTTGTCAAATGCTTTTTCTGTATCTGTTGAGATGATCATATGGATTTTTATCCTTCATTCTGTTAAGGTGGTGTGTCACATTTATTGATTTGCATATTTGAACCATCCTCACAACCCAGGGGTAAATCCCACTTTGTCATGTTGTATCATCCTTCTATTGTGCTATTAATTTGGTGTGTTTCTTTGGTTGAGGGGTTTTGCTTCTGTATGCCTCAGGGATATGTCCTGTAATTTTAGTTTCTTGTTTCCTAATCTGACTTTGGGATCAGGGTAATACTGGCCTCATAAAATGACCCTGGATGTGTTCTCTCTTCTTGTCTTTTTCTGGAAGAATTTGAGAAGGATTGGCATTAGTTCTTCTTTAAAGGTTTGATAGGATAATGTTGGCATTAATTGCTATGAACTTTTCTCTTAGAACTGCTTTTGCAGCATAGCATAGTTTTTGGTATGTTGTATTTCCATTTTCATTTATTTCAAGATATCTTTGATTTTCCTTTTGATTTCTTCATGGACCCAATGGTTGTTTAGGAATGTGTTGTTTAATTTCTACTCACTTGTGAATATTTCAGGTTTCCTCCTGTTTTTGATTTCTAGTTTTATAACATTGTGTCTGGAAAAGACATGTGATATGATTTCAAGGCTTCTTTAATTTCTTAAGACTTCTTTTGTGGCCTCATATGTGATCTATCCTAGGGAATGTTCTGCATTCACCTGAGAAGTATGTATATGCTGCTGCTGTTTGATGGCGTGTTTTGCATGTATCTGTTATGTCCATTTGGTCTAAAGTGTAGTTCAGATAAAAAGTTTCTTTGTTGATTTTCTGTCTGGATGAAGATTTATCCGTTCTGAAAGTGGAGTACTAAAAGCCGCTATCTATTATTACTGCATTGCTACATATTTCTACCTTCAGATCTGTTAATATTTGCCTTATATATTTATGTTCCCTAACGTTGGGTGCCTATATGTTTACAGTTGCTATATCCTCCTGATGAATAGATTCCTGTGTCATTATATAATGGCCTTCTTTGTCTCTGGTTGTAGTTTTTGACTTAAAGTTTATTTCATCTGATATAAGCCGCCCCCCACCCCCAGTCTTTTTTGGTTATTGTTTGCATGGAATATCTTTCTCCATCTCTTTTCTTTGAGCCTGTATGTGTTCTCAAAGTTGAAGTGAGTCTTTGGTAGGCAGCATACAGTTGAGCCTTTTTTTTTTTTTAATTTTTTTTTTTTTTTAACGTTTATTTATTTTTGAGACAGAGAGAGACAGAGCATGAATGGGGGAGGGTCAGAGAGAGGGAGACACAGAATCTGAAACAGGCTCCAGGCTCTGAGCTGTCAGCACAGAGCCCGACACGGGGCTCGAACTCACGGACCGAGAGGTCATGACCTGAGCCGAAGTCGGACGCTTAACCGACTGAGCCACCCAGAGGCCCCCAGTTGAGCCTTTTTAATCCAATCAGCCATTCCATCTTTTTATTGGAAAATTTAGTGCATTTACATGTAAAATAATTATTTGCAGTTAACATCTTGTTGAATGTTTTCTGGCCATTTTATAGTTCCTTTGTTACTTTCTCCCTTCTTTGCTATCTTCCTTTGTGGTTTGATGATGTGGTTTGATTGTGGTTTGGTGTGCTTTGATTCCTTTCTTTTACTTTTTATGCATTTACTATAGGGTTTTCCCTGGTGGTTACCAAGAGGCTTACATACAACCCCTTATTGTGATGATAGTCTGTTTTAAGCTGAAAACAATTTGACTTTGACTGCATACAAAAGCTCTATCCTTTTACTTCCTCCTCCCACATTTTATGGTTTTGATGTTACAATTTACATCTTTTTATATTATGTATACATTAAAAATTATTTTAGCTATAGTATTTTTAATACTTTTGTTTTTTCATCATTATACTAGAGTTAAGTGATTTATATTCTAAATTTGTCTATATAATCTTTACCAGTAAGTTGTAAGTTTTATACTTGCATATGTTTTCATATTACAAATTAGCACCCTTTTATTTCAGCTTGAAGCGTTCCCTTTAACATTTCTTATAAGGCAGGTCTAATGGAGATGAGCTCCTTCAGCTTTTGTCTGTCTGGGAAGGCCTTTATCTGTCCTTCACATGTAAAGGACAGCTTTTCTGGGTACAGTATTTTTTGTTGGCAGATTTTTCCTTTCAGTACTTTGAATATATCATTCCACTCTCTCCTGGTCTGCAAGGTTTCTGATGAGAAATCCCCTGATTGCCTTACGGGAGTTCCCTTTTATGAGATGAGATTGTTTTGTCCCACTATTTTCAAAATTCTCTCTTTTGATTTTTGATAGTTTGAATACAGTGTATCTTAGTTAAGTCCCCTCTGTGTTGAATCTGTATGGGGATTTTTTTTTAAAGTTTTTATTTAAATTCCAGTTAGTTAACATACTAGTTTCAGGTGTAGAATTTGTTGATTCAGCACTTACATAAAACACCCTGTGCTCATCACAAGTGTACTCCTTAGTCCCCATCACCTATTTGCACCCGTCCCCCACCCATCACCCCTCTAGTGACCAGCAGAATGTTCTCTATAGTTAAGAATCTGTTTCTTGGTTTTCCTCTCTTTGTGCCCCACCATGATCGTTTGTTTTTTCACTTAGCGTAATATACTCTACATCCACGTCATTGCAGGTGGCAAGGTTTCATTCTTTTTTATGGCCGAGTATCAATATCCCATTGTGTATTTACACCACATTTTCTTTTTCCAATCATCAGTCACTGGATACCTGAGTGGGCTCTTATTAGCTTTATGCACCTGGACGTCCCAGCTTTCTCCCCAGATATGGGCAATTTTTAGCCATTGTTCGAAAAAACGTTCTCCTCCTTTCTCACTTCTTCTGGGACTGTCATATCCTAATATTATTTTACTTGATAGTACCCCACATATGCATAGGCTTTCTTTAGTCTTTTTCATTCCTCGTCCTTTTTCTCTGATCGCATGATTTCAAATGATCAAGTCTGCTGTTGATGCTGCTGCATGTTTTTTTCATTAATTGTTTTCTTCAGCTCCAGAATTTGTTTGGTTCCTTTTTATGGTTTCTCTCTCTCTGTTGGCCTTCTCAGTGTGTTCACATTGTGTTTCCCTGATTCTGTTTAGTTGTCTGTGTTCTCTCGTAGCTCACTGAGCTTCCTGAAAACAGTCGTTTTGAATTCTCTGTCCAGAAATTCATACGTCTACGTTTCTTTGAGATCTGTTAGGGGAAAATTACTGTGTTCCTTGGGTGGTGTCACGTTTCCTAATTTTGTGGAAGCCCCGTGTTGATGTCTGCTTTTGGTGGGGCGGTCTCTCTCCCAGCTTTAGGGACCGGCTTTGATGGTTCAAGACCACGTGCAGGTGGGTGCAAGGGCACTGGCTGGGGGCAGGGGGCACTTCTGGCTCTGGGAACGACCCTGCAGCATAATGTCCGCATAGCGTGTTCAGAGAAGTCGGTGCGGGCATCGATTTGTCCCCCTGTGAGGGCTGTTACGGCTGAGGGGATCCCTCTCAACTCGGGGTCTGGCTCCCGACTGCCCTGGTAGTGGTGGCAGCACTGGTGTCTGACGTGTGGGCGCTTTGGGAGTGACAGGAGCTTTGGGGTCTGAGTAGCTGGTTACCCCACAGTGGCTGCCGGGCCTGCGACGTGGATGCCTGCAGAGTGGCCACGAGTCGGCCTCTGCCTCTGCGTCGTGCACACAGCTGGAGCACTCGGGGCGCCGGGACCCACGGTACGTGTGGGGTTGCAGCCCGGGGCAGCAGAGCGGCAGCCCCTTCTGGGGGGAGGGCTGCAGCAGTGTCTCCACGCGGAACGGTCCGTGGTAGTGGGGGCTGTTGGTTCCCTCGGTGGCTAAGGCCGCTGCTGTCCTCTGTGGAGCAGCACGCTGGGGTCCACGCGACTCACACTGTGGGATCCTCCCTATGAGCGCCGTGGGGGGTCTGCGGCTGTTGTGGGGGCCGCTGAGATCCTCGGTGACAAAGGCTCCCAGGGTCCTCTCTGCAGAATGTGCCACTGGGGACTGTGATGGCAGCCCCTGTGTGGCTGATGCTGACAGCCCGGCTCCTTTGTCCTCAGCAGGCGTCTCAGCGCAGCCAGTCTCCGCGGGGGTCCTTCTGTGCAGTTACTCTCTTCTCTCCTCCCTGTGTGGCTGCCGGTTCTTAATTGGACTCTCGAGCCCCCCGGGCCTTTGTTGCACGTAGCTAGCTGTCTGTTCTTTTTGTGGGGGGACAAAGAGTGGGTTCTCCTCCTCCATATCTTGCTGATGTCCAGAGGCCTGATCTCTTCTCTGTTTTTTTCTACTTTCTTTGCATTTATAAAGTTTTGCTTTTTCTAACTTCTTAATTTAGATAGTCTTTTTTTATATGAGATCTTAAAGCTTTTATTTACCTATAAGTACTTCTTTAGATGTATCTCACAAGTTTTAATACTTAATATCTTAGCATCTAATTGTTAATGTTTTGGATTTTCATCGTGATCCCTGAGTTACGTAGGTTTTTCTTAATTTCTGGATTTATGAGATTTCATTTTTTATTCCTTTACTTCTAATCTGGTTGAATTGTGGGTGTGGAATTTGGATTGTATGAAGATAAATTATTTGAAATCTGTTGAGATCTGCATTATGACCAAGTAGTGGTTAATTTTGAAACTGTGCCCTGTGCACTTTAAAATACATGCATTCTCGGGGCGCCTGGGTAGCTCAGTCGGTTAAGCGTCTGACTTCGGCTCAGGTCATAATCTCACGGTTCGTGGGTCTGTGCTGACAGCTCAGGACCCTGGAGCCTGCTTCGGATTCTGTGTCTCCCTCTCTGTCTGCCCCTCCCCTGCTCATGCTCTGTCTCTCTCAGAAGTAAACATTAAAAAATTTTACTAAAAAAATACATGCATTCTCCATTTCTTGAGTTGTACACAGTGTATTTGTTAGGTCATAGTTTTAAATTAGATTAGTAAAATCTGTATCCTTACTAGTTTTGTTTTTGTTTTGTTTGGTGCCAGAGGGGGTTGGCCTGATTAACTGAATTTGTCACAATGTTTCATTATCATGCTATGTTCATTTGTTTCTCCCTATGATTCTGTCAGTTTTGAATTGTGTATTTTGTATTACATATTTTGAAGTCATGTTGTAGGTGGAAGTTCAGAACTGTTTCATTTTTCTGGTGAAATGAACCTTAATCATTATATAGTGAACTTCTCTAGATCTAGTGACTCTTTCTGCCTTACTGCCTATGTTTCTGATATAAATATAGCTATAATATCTTCATTTTGCTTAATAGTTGCCTGGTATATCTTTTTCCTAGCTTTTACTGCATCCTTTTGGTATCCTTTTGTTTTAGATACTTGTCTTTTAAGATCTACCTGGATTTCTCTCCACCCCCCGGTTTTTCTATCTTTGTCTTTGTAGAGAATTTAGTCTACTTGTAGTGACTATTCATATGTTTTGGCTTATTTCTGCCACCTTATGTTGTGGTTACCATAGAAATTTTAAGACGTATGCTTAACTTACCAAAATGTCAATTTAACCAATTTTAATCTTCCTGCAGAAAATACAAGGATCTTAATTTAATTTTGATCATCCCCCTCCTGACCTGTGTGCTGTTGTTATAGAGTCTGGTTCCACCTCACTTTTAATCCCCCAAGAAATGATTACTGCTTTATGTGGTTAGTGTTCATTTAGATTTACACATATTCATTACTTCTGCTGGTAATTATTTTTTGTATCTTAGACCTGTCATCTTGGGATAGTATTCCTTCTTTTTTAAGTCCTTGTGGAGTACATTTTATTTGTCTATTGATTTTATTTGCCTGAAATGTCTTTATCTTGCCTTCATTTTTTGAAACACATTTTTGCTAGGTATAGAATTCTAAGTTGACAGCACATAGAACATTGGAGATGTTATACTGTTGTTTTAGGGGTGTGTGTGCACGTGTGTGCACACGCATGTGTGCTATAAAGAAGTTCATACTTAGTCTCATTTTAAGTAATCTGTCTCTGGCTACTGTTAGGATCTCCTTTTTGTCTTTGGTGTTCTACAGTTTCACTGTGTTGAAGGGGTGTGTGTACACGTGCGTGTGTACACTTATATATGTATATGTTCATATATGTGAACATATGCGTTAGAATTTGTGGAACTCTGTGAAACTGTAGATCAGTGTCTGCAAAACTCTCGGTCATTATATTCCCCAGTATCTCTCTTCTTCCAGACTCCTGATGAGTGTTATGTCAGATTTACCATTCTGCCGTCTCTACTGTTTAACCTGTCCTCATTTTTTCCATCTCTCTCCCTTGATAATTTGTTCAGATCTACCTAAATAAAAGGTGGGTACTATTTGGGAAAGGGAAGGAGGGATTGAATATTATATGGGCAGCCTACTGAAGTCAACCACAGTCATCCTTTGTTTATTTTTTTTTTTTTTGGTGTTTTAAATCCCTGTTTTGTGTAAACACAGAGTTGTGTTTTGCTTCTGATATTTTGAAAGGTTCATGCATTATTCCAGTTCTTCTAGACTTATGACATAGAATATATTTTAACCTTTATTTTGTTATCTATGCACTTTAGGTATCATCCGTTGACTCCATGTTGTGAAATGAAGAAATTAGAACATAATTCATGCATTTACATTCTTAACTGGCACCTCATACTCCCAGATTTTTATTGCATGTATTATAATTTTAGCTCTTCTTGTGGGTATCTTTATACTTTTAAGTAATATAGTTAGACTTCTCTTATTTATCAGGTTTAAGTAGTGGCTGTTGACCTGTGTATTTGAAAGATGAAGAACACTCATGCTTCTAATATTCCATTTACTTTCTCTTCTCCCCCTCTTGATTTTTTTCAGTACTAATACTATTTTTCCTGTACAAAAGTGTTCGGTTCTGTAATCATACGTCCAATAGTTGTTTTGACCTAATTCTATACTTGAATGAGTTTAATGCTCTTACCTTTGTTTTCTTTATTGCCATATTTTTGCCTTCATCTCTATGCAGAAATTATTGCATACCTTTTACAAGAAAGGTCCGTGGACGATATCTTCACTGAATTCTGCACGTGTGAAAATGTTAGCTTCATACTTACACGAAAACTTGGCTCTGATAAAATTCTTAAGCCACTCTTTTCTCCTGAGGAAATGTTCTGGCATTTGAATGTTGCTGTGGAGAAGTGTGAGGTTGACTTGATTTTTTCACTTGTCTTCTAGGAAAAAAGAATAACTCATTTGATTTTTTTTACCAACTCATTTTGATTTTGTTTAAGAGTGAGATTGAACAACTTTCCTCTTTTTTTTTTTTAATGTTTGGTGGTGATGGTGATGGCATGAAAGTATAAGCCACTCCACAGTTAAAGTAGCTGTTGGGACTGATGTCTCCTCTCTAGTGGTGGCTGGCGAACGATGGCCTATTGGTTGAATCTGGCCTGCCACCTGTTTTTCTGTGTCTACAAGCTGAGAATGGTTTTTATGAAGGAATAATGACAAGCAGTTTGATGATAGGTAACACTAACTTTGAATCCCAATCACATGAAATGTTGTCCTTCTCAAAAGAATTCTATTTTCTTCATTAAAAGGTTTGTATTGGGGTGCCTGGGTGGCTCAGTTGGTTGAGCATCTGACTTGTGATTTTGGCTCGGGTCACGGTTCCAGGGTCGTGGAATGAGTTTAACGCTCTTACCTTTGTTTTCTTTATTGCCATATTTTGTACGGCAATATCCCCTCCCTTCGAGTCCTGCATTGGGCTCAGCGCTGAGCAAGGAGTCTGCTTGGGATTCTCTCTCTCTCCCTCTGCCCCTCTCCTCCGCTCGTGCTCGCTTGCTCTCTCAAAAAAAAAAAAAAAAAAAAAAAGGCTTGTATTAAAAACACTTATACTCAGCTATTTTTGTACATTGAATTTCATCAATAAAACATTTGTGGAAATTTGTTTTATCTTTTGTTGTATGACTAATACGTAAGTAACATATTTGATTTTTGCCTTCTGGTCCACAAGCCTAAAATGCCCTTTGGCCTTTTAGAAAAATTTTGCCGACCTCTATTCTGTTGCAAATCCAGAATGGGTTTGATTCAGGGATGCTTTTGAATCTAGTGGGAGTCTCCCTTGGATTCGTCTCCTTGTCTCAAGTGTGGGCCCCAAATTTGTAGCCTTCAGTTCTTGGTTGCAGTAAATGATCTTTCTGTGGCCGTTCCTGGTACTCTTTGGGTCTGATTTCTACACTCTGAGTCTCATCACCAGATAGACCTGTCCCGTGTTGATACTGCTGTTGTTGGCTTCATAGCTAGTGTAGAACTCTCTGTCCTTTCTATTCCAGTAAGAACTACTCTTGCCTCTGGCCTATTGCAGTCATAGTTGATTTGTCTGATGCTGAGTCACATGACAATTAAAGCTTTTTCCACCCTACGTGGATTCTAGGCTAACATCTTGCCTTAACTTTAGTTACAGTATACTTCCACGCCTGGACAGAACATCATCCTTTTTTGGAAGATTTCTGGATCTTGTTAGATTTCCCTCAGGAATCAGAAAACAAGCCTTTCTTTTTCTTATTTCAAAACCCGCTCCCTTTTGTTCTGTCTGAAGAATGCTGGTGGTGTATGGATATGGCCTTTTAGCACTTAGTGAATGGTGAGCGAGTTTAATAGCTTCGCCACTGGTTATGTTGACTACCCTACGTTCTTTCTGATGATTCTTCCTGAGGGAGGCTCTTAAACCTTATAATTACCTTTAGTATGGAGTTGAAGGGAAATTGGAATTATATGCACACAAACCCGTCTTTGTAAGGAGGAAAAAGCTGCCTTAGAGGATGTTATAGAATACAGAGACTGCCCTGAGAGGAATAGCTAGCCTCGTGAAGGGTCAGGAAATTCTGCGATTCGGAGAAAATACTTGAAGGTCATGGAGATGTTAAATTAAGCCTAGTGGGAGGATGGGAACCACATATGCGGGTTTGAAACTGCTAGTCATAGCTGTGAAAGCATCCTTTATGTTTAAAAGATAACATGAATGTATATTTTGCAGCCTGTTATTTCAGAGTCCTGTTTAGAAAAAAAAATATCGAAAATATACCCATTGACATGATGACAGATGAAGACATGAACCAGGAGAAAAGCAACACAAAAGCAAGGTAAAATAAGATATAACCAAGTTAAAATTTCAATACTGTATGCTAGCGGTAAGCCCTTCTGACAGTGAAAAATGCCAAGTGTCCTGGGAGGAGTCCTGGGAGGATCGGATGATGGTGCCGGCCTTTATGACGGAGTGGTCCTTAGGCGTGGTGCTGGCAGGACGGGCGGATTCAACCCGGCTCCTCGCTCCTTCCCCAGCCCAATCCTGGATGTGCCAAAAAGTGAGAGAGGAGTTGATGGAAATGAGAAAGTGACCAAAAACTGAAAAGCCCCGGGAAGGCAACAGGTGGTTAGTTGTTGGTGTAGATGGTGGATAGAAAACGACAGCTCAGAGCGGAAGAGGCAGCGCAGAGTGGAGAGGAGGTTGGAGGGACCCTGTGTTTTCCTTTTTCACATTCCTCTTGGATCAGCATCCACTCGGGAAGAAAATAAGGAAACGCTGATGGGCTCAGGGTCTCCTTCCTGAAATCCCACTGAGCTGGTAGGAGGAGACTACAAAGGAACGAACCCACAAAGGATGGAGGGGGGAGACAAGAGCATGTGGGAGACACCGGAGGAGTTCTGGGAGACCAGAGACACGGTTAAGTGACTACGGATTCCGCAGAGAGGACACAGCACACCCCAGGCGTCGGCAGGCGAAGCCCGGAAGCAGCTGCTTCACCCCTGCGTCTCTCCCCGCTCCTCCTCTTCCCTCCCCTCCCCTCCCCTCGGTGAGCATGCTGGGGCTGAGGGGGCAGTGGCAGTGAGAGCAGGAGCTTGGGAGTTTGTAGAAGCAGCAGGTAGAAGGCAGGTGCCCTTCGTTCACCCCACTCAGCCAGGAGAGTGTTTCTTCCTTCATTCCGATAGGAGAGTTTCGGGATGTGGGGACAGCAGACCCAGCTGAGGGTAGATTACTGTCCCCGGGTCAGAGGCGACTTTGGTATTCTTCCTCCGCTTGCCTCTGAGAACACTCACAGCCAAAGGTAAGAAAAGCGTCCTCTGGGAAACTGACCAGCCAACAGGAAAGATCGACACCTAATGCCAGCGGGGAAAACCTCCGATTATCCCACAGTGAAATCTGTCATTTGACAGCATCCACCAGAGCATGAAGAGTGGCCCCACAGCTTGATCTCGGTGAGGATTCTTAAACACGAATGGGTGACCCGTGACCATGGGAGGGAAGTTTATAGCTTGATAGAAACTCAAATCACAGAAGCCTATCGTGGATCGTCAGGTGACCGAGGAAACAGCAAGGGGAGAATTAAAAATGAGGAGCATTTGGAGGCAAAATATATTTTGGAAATTAAATATATAATAGCAGAAGTAAAGCTGAGGAAATTCTCCAGAAAGAAGAATGAAAAGGTAGAGATAGAAAATTGGGGAGTAGGAGGGGGAGGAAGATGGCGGTGTAGGAGGACGCTGAGCTCACCGCGTCCTGCAGATCACTTAGATTCCACCCACACCTGCTGAAATAACCCAGAAAACCACCAGAAGACTATCAGAACAGATTCTCCGGAGCCAAGCATAGACGAGAGGCCCACGGAAGAGGGTAGGAAGGGTAGAGAGGCGGTGCACGCTACATGGACTGGCGGGAGGGAGCCGGGGCGGAGGGGCAGCCCGCTGGCAAAGCAAAGCAGAGGCCCCGAGTCTGGCTTGCAAAAGCGGAGGGCCCGGACAGAGTGTGTTCTGACAGCAAGCGGGACTTAACATCTGGAAGGTTATAAGTTAACAGCTCTGCTCAGAGAGCGGGAGGGCTGGAGGACAACGGGAGGGAGAGTTGTTGAGCCCCGGACGACAGAGCTCAGCTTGGTGGAGAACAAAGGCGCTCACCAGCGCCATCTCCCTCGCCCATCCCCCAGCCAGAATCCCAAAGGGAACCAGTTCCCATCAGTGAACTTGCTTGCACTGCGCAAACACCCAACCCTGTGCTTCTGCAGATCCATCCCTCCGGCGGCGGGTCTGACTCCCTCCCGGTGCCGCAGGGCCCCTCCCGAAGCAGATCACGGAAGGAAAAGCGAGCTGAGCCTGTCCTCCCACCCTCATGCACCTTGCCGATCCACCCCAGCTAATACGCCAGATCCCCAGCACCACAAGCCTGGCAGTGTGCAAGTAGCACAGACGGGCCACGCCACCCCACAGTGAATCCCGCCCCTAGGAGAGGGGAAGAGAAGGCACACACCAGTCTGACTGTGGCCCCAGCAGTGGGCTGGGGGCAGACATCGGGTCTGACTGCGGCCCGCCCACCAACGCAAGTTATTCAAGACAGCACAGGGGAAGTGCCCTGCAGTCCCGCACCACTCCAGGGACTATCCAAAATGACAAAACGGAAGAATTCCCCTCAAAAGAAACTCCAGGAAGTAGCGACAGCTAACGAACTGATCAAATACGATTTAAACAATATAACAGAAAGTGAATTTAAAATAATAGTCATAAAATTAATCGCTGGGCTTGAAAACAGTATAGAGGACAGCAGAAACTCTATTACTACAGAGATCAAGGGACTAATGAACAGCCAGGAGGAGCTAAAAATGCTGTAAATGAGCTGCAAAATAAAATGGAGGTGACCACAGCTTGGATTGAAGAGGCAGAGGAGAGAATAGGTGAACTAGAAGATAAAATTGTGGAAAAAGAGGAAGCTGAGAAAAAGATAAAAAAATCCAGGAGTATGTGGGGAAAATTAGAGAACTAAGTGATGCACTAAAGAGAAATAATCTACACATAATTGGTATTCCAGAGGAGGAAGAGAGAGGGAAAGGTGCTGAAGGTGTACTTGAAGAAATCATAGCTGAGAACTTCCCTGATCTGGGGAAGGAAAAAGGCATTGAAATCCAAGAGGCACAGAGAACTCCCTTCAGATGTAACTTGAATGGATCTTCTGCATGACATGTAGTGAAACTGGCAAAATACAAGGATGAAGAGAAAATGAAAGCAGCTAGGGATAAACGTGCTCTAACATATAAAGGGAGACTGATAAGACTCGTGACGGATCTCTCTACTGAAACTTGGCAGGCCAGAAAGGAATGGCAGGAAATCTTCAATGTGATGAACAACAACAAAAAAAATATGCAGCCAAGAATCCTTTATCCAGCAAATCTGTCATTTAGAATAGAAGGAGAGATAAAGGTCTTCCCAAACAAACAAAAACTGAAGGAATTCATCACCACTAAACCAGCCCTACAAGAGATCCTAAGGGGGATCCTGTGAGACCAGAGACATCGCTACAAACATGACACCTACAGACATCACAATGACTCTAAACCCATATCTTTCTATAATAACACTGAATGTAAATGGACTAAATGCGCAAACCCAAAGATATAGGGTATCAGAATGGATAAAAAAACAAGACCCATCTATTTGCTGTCTACAAGAGACTCATTTTAGACATGAGGATACCTTCAGATTGAAAGTGAGGGGATGGAGAACTATTTATCATGCTACTGGAAGTCAAAAGAAAGCTGGAGTAGCCATACTTATACCAGACAAACTAGACTTTAAATTAAAGGCTGTAACAAGAGATGAAGAAGGGCATTATATAATAATTACAGGGTCTATCCATCAGGAAGAACTAACAATTATAAATGTCTATGCGCCGAATACGGGAGCCCCAAATATATAAACAATTACTCACAAACATAAGCAACCTTATTGACAAGAATGTGGTAATTGCAGGGGACTTTAATACTCCACTTACAACAATGGATAGATCATTTAGACACACGGTCAATAAAGAAACAAGGGCCCTGAATGATACATTGGATCCGATGGACTTGACAGATATATTTAGAACTCTGCATCCCAAAGCAACAGAATATACTTTCTTCTTGAGTGCACATGGAACATTCTCCAAGATAGATCACATACTGGGTCACAAAACAGCCCTTCATAAGTATACAAGAATTGAGATCATACCATGCAAACTTTCAGACCACAATGCTATGAAGCTTGAAATCAACCACAGGAAAAAGTCTGGAAAACCTCCAAAAGCATGGAGGTTAAAGAACACACTACTAAAGAATGAATGGGTCAACCAGGCAATTAGAGAAGAAATTTAAAAATATATGGAAACAAACAAAAATGAAAATACAACAATCCAAACGCTTTGGGATGCAGTGAAGGCAGTCCTGGGAGGAAAATACATTGCAATCCAGGCCTATCTCAAGAAACAACAAAAATCCCAAATACAAAATCTAACAGCACACCTAAAGGAAATAGAGGCAGAGCAGCAAAGACACCCCAAACCCAGCAGAAGAAGAGAAATAATAAAGATCAGAGCAGAAATAAACAATATAGAATCTAAAAAAACTGTAGAGCAAATCAATGAAACCAAGAGTTCGTTTTTTGAAAAAATAAACAAAATTGATAAACCTCTAGCCAGGCTTCTCAAAAAGAAAAGGGAGATGACCCAAATAGATAAAATCATGAATGAAAATGGAATTATTACAACCAATCCCTCAGAAATACAAGCAATTATCAGGGAATACTATGAAAAACTATATGCCAACAAACTGGACAACCTGGAAGAAATGGACAAATTCCTAAACACCCACACACTTCCAAAACTCAAACAGGAGGAAATAGAAAGCTTGAACAGACCCATAACCAGTGAAGAAATCGAATCAGTTATCAAAAATCTCCCAATAAATAAGAGTCCAGGACCAGATGGCTTCCCTGGGGAATTCTACCAGACATTTAAAGCAGAGATAATACCTATCCTTCTCAAGCTATTCCAAAAAATAGAAAGGGAAGGAAAACTTCCAGACCCATTCTATGAAGCCAGTATTACTTTGATTCCTAAACCAGACAGAGACCCAGTAAAAAAAGAGAACTACAGGCCAATATCCCTGATGAATATGGATGCAAAAATTCTCAATGAGATACTAGCAAATCAAATTCAACAGCATATAAAAAGAATTATATGAATTCAATCAAGTGGGATTCATTCCTGGGATGCAGGGCTGGTTCAACATTTGCAAATCAATCAACCTGATACATCACATTAATAAAAGAAAAGATAAGAACTGTATGATCCTGTCAATCGAAGCAGAAAAAGCATTTGACAAAATTCAGCATCCTTTCTTAATAAAAACCCTCGAGAAAGTCGGGATAGAAGGAACATGCTTAAACATCCTAAAAGCCATTTATGAAAAGCCCACAGCTAACATCCTCCTCAATGGGGAAAAACTGAGAGCTTTTTCCCTGAGATCAGGAACACGACAGGGATGTCCCCTCTCACCGCTGTTGTTTCACATAGTGTTGGAAGTTCTAGCATCAGCAATCAGACAACAAAAGGACATTAAAGGCATCAAAATTGGCAAAGATGGAGTCAAGCTTTCACTTTTTGCAGATGACATGATATTATACATGGAAAATCCGATAGACTCCACCAAAAGTCTGCTAGAACTGATAACATGAATTCAGCAAAGCCGCAGGATAAAAAATCAATGTACAGAAATCAGTTGCATTCTTATACACTAATAATGAAACAACAGAAAGACAAATAAACTGATCCCATTCACAATTGCACCAAGAAACATAAAATACCTAGGGATAAATCTAACCAAAGATGTAAAAGATCTGTATGCTGAAAACTATAGAAAGCTTATGAAGGAAATTGAAGAAGATACAAAGAAATGGAAAATCATTCTGTGCTCATGGGTTGGAAGAATAAATATTGTTAAAATGTCAATACTACCCGAAGCTATCTAGACATTCAATGCAATCCCAGTCAAAATTGCACCAGCATTCTTCTCGAAGCCATCAAAACCCTAGAGGAGAAAGCAGGAAAAGACCTCTCTGACCTCAGCCGCAGCAATTTCTTACTTGACACATCCCCAAAGGCAAGGGAATTAAAAGCAAAAATGAACTACTAGGACCTCATGAAGATAAAAAGCTTCTGCACAGCAAAGGACACAATCAACAAAACTAAAAGGCAACCAATGGAATGGGAAAAGATATTTGCAAATGACCTATCGGACAAAGGGCTAAGTATCCAAAATCTATAAAGAGCTCACCAAACTCCACACCCGAAAAACAAATAACCCAGTGAAGAAATGGTCAGAAAACATGAATAGACACTTCTCTAAAGAAGACATCCAGATGGCCAACAGGCACATCTGGGGGTGGGGGTGGGGGTGGGGGGGTGGCCTAGGTGGGTACAGGAAGATCTGCAGAGAAGATGAGTAAATTAACTGTTCAATGGCAGTTAGTCTGAAACACAATATCAAATTTTTAGGAAAGGTATGAACAAAATAGGCTCAATAGGTAATAGGGAAGATGAACTTTTTATCCACTAAAATTGTCGTATTGGTAGTTATGAATCATGACTGACCCCCCCCCCCCCACAAACATACCAGGCTCAGGCACATTCCCAGAGTTTCTGAGTTTCTAACAGGTTTACAGGTTCTAACATAAATTCAAGAAAAAATAAGTCCAGTCTTTCACAACTTCTTCCACAGAACAGAAAAAGAGAAGATAGTCCCTAAATTGAGTTAGGACATAATCTTCCTAGTCAGTTTCATTCACAACCTGAGAAGTAAAAAACCCTAGATGCGTTATAGGTTACAGGTTACTTAACCTGTAACCTACAGGTTATAGCAGCTTGTAAAAGTAGATGATACACCAAGATCAAATTGAGTATCTCATCTCAGAAGTGCAAGGTTAGTTGAACATTAGAAAATGCATCGATACCAATTACCATTAGTAGATCAAAGGAAGAAAAGCATTTGATAAAATGCATGCATTGTCTGTTAATGATAAAAACTGTTAACAAACTACATGATTAAGGGCATTTACCAAAAATCTGAAGCAAATATTTTTAATGGTCAAGAGCTAAAAGTGTGCCTTGTAAGTTGAGAAAAGTGACAAGGATATTTGCTATTGCCACTTCTATGTGACAGCCTATAAAAGGTCCTAGGGCAGTAAGACAAGAAAAAAAAAAGAGGACAAAAGGAGATGAAAGCTGAAAGGTTTAAAAAGGGAGAAACCGTAATCATTTATAAATGATGTCTAGAAAAAAGTAGAAAGGAATTTACAAAGTTTCATAATTAATAAGTGAATTTAAATTAGCAAGACTGCTAGATTAAAATCAATTTATGTAAGTGAATTTCATTCCAGCGATAGATTGAAAATGTAAATAAATCATAACTACCATTTGTAATTGTAATGAAAAATCCAGTACCTGGAAAAAATCATTTTTGAAATTATATGTTTGACCTTAATGGAGAAAATTACAAAATATAATTGAGAATGCAACACAATTTGTATAGAAAAGCAAAGGGCCACGAGTGTGTCAGCACTCTTCAAGAAAAAGAAAGTTGGGAGTCTTACCCTACAGCTGTCACAACTCTAGCAATTAAAGCACTGGGATACAGAAACAAGGAGAAACCAATACAAATAAAGAAACAGGTGGATAATGGTATATACATTTTGAGTAACACGGACTTGTTGTTACAGGTCAGGGAAGGGAAGGACGGGGGTGTTCGATAATGGTGCTGTGGCATCACAGATCCTTATGGGAGTGTGGGGGGGAGGGCCTGCCCCACACATCATACCCAAAGCTCAGGGATTTAAGAACCAACATATGATGTATAAGACTTGTAAAAGGCAAAACTTTAAAACTGTTAGGAAATAGTACAAGAATTTTGTCAAGATTGGAGTAAGGGCAGATTTCTTAAGAATAAACACAAATCATACAAAGATAGATAAATTAGCTTATATTAAAGTGAAGAACTTACATTTGTGAAGACTTCAAACCAGAAGACATCTTCAGCACATATAAAATGGCAGAAGGTTACTATCCAAAGTGCATGAAGAACTAAGCGTTGTTAAGAAAGTGGTATGCGATTCAGTATAAAAAACGAACAGAGGGTATGGACTGACATTTCAATGAAGAGGAAACTGTTCAAGGAGTTTTTAAACTAAGGGGACTCAAAACACTCAAGGAAGATTTAACACCTAAGGAAAGTATCCATGAGCAAGTATAGAGAGGTCGTGCTCCGTCTTTGCGAGAAACTTCCCTTCTTGTTCAGGTGATTAAGTGTTTTCATTTACTCTACTGGTAGTTACTGTTTCCCACCGAGCAGTATGTGAGGATCTACAGAACCCTGAATTTCCCCCGCCTCGTAAAAACACGGTCTGTGGTGTAAGTCATTTGTAGGCAGTGATTGTGAATTCGGTTCTTATGAAAAGGTTTTCCAGCATTTACAAACAGGCAGTTGGCTAATGTATTGTGAAAAGATTTTGGTTTGAATCTCAATAAGTGTGGTTGTGGGTGATTGTTTTATAAAGAAGGGTACTGAATTCCAGGAAACTGTATTCTGACCTCACTCTGCCGCTAATCGGGTAACAGTTCTTCATCTTTTAGGTTAGGTGAGGATTCTTAAGTCCTTTCCAGCATTAAAATTTCAACAATAATATCAGGTCTCTTTTGCATTTAACTAGATAGACTCTCCTTGTTCAGATCTACTTTTTAGAGGGTCTATCAAAAATTGTTTGAAAGGATAGATGTTATATTGTATAGTATAAAGATTTAAGCGTCAAGTCCTAGAGAACGTCGACCACGCCATCTGACTTTCTTTGTCACATCAGGCTTCGGAAATACGAGGAACAGGAGTATGGAGACGACACATCATCAGAGACTCAACCAGCTAAAGCAGCAGCAAAGGAAACCTTAAAATATAAAACACTTGAAATGTTTTCTGTAGCCTTGAAGTCAGGACAGACAGAAGAAATCTATCAAGATTACTATCCAGGCATGTCAATTTATGTTTTCTTTTACGGAGATGGGAAGAAATTTCAATAGTGTAAACTGAGAAAACAAGTAATGTACGCTGAAATACTAGTTCACTTTCAAAATACGAGGTTTGGTACTTGATGGGTTTCATTAGTCTTGGCAGTTGGTAATATCTTCAGATAGAGAGCTTGCCTCCTAAAGGGGACATAATCTAAATGCTGTCGTCGTAATCAAAATGACAACGGTGATCTCGCTGCCACCACCGAGAAAATCTGACGTTTCTGTAACTTTGGGGGTTTTTGCGAGGCAAGGACTCTAAAGTTGGCTCAGCATTCCCTGAAGGCCCCCGTACCTCTGGTTGTGCCGTGACCTCCTTTGTCGCTCTTGTCTGTGGGGGCCCTGATTACTCCTCCACACGCCTCCGTTGGTTCGGTCTTCTTTCTGCTGGTCTCAAATTCTGCCATTAACCATATGTAAAATAAATTAAAATTTTTTTAAATTTTTCAACTTTTATTTTGAGAGAGAGACAGAGACCGAGGGCGAGAGGGGGAGGAGCAGAGACAGAGGGAGACCAGAATCTGAAGCAGGTTCCCGACTCCACGCTGTCAGCACAGAGCCTGACGCGGGGCTTGAGTGCACGAACGATCACGACCTGAGCCGAAGTCAGGAGTCGGACGCTTCACCGACTGACCCCCTGGGCGCCCTGTCCACAGCTCTTTTATGTCCTCACCTTATGAAGGTTCCTCTTTGGTCTCCACCCATGGCCCCCTTCTCCCTCCAGCAGCCTCTGTGATACCAGTATCCTCCGCCCTTCCCACTTCTCTGCTCCCGGGTTGTCAAAACTTCAGCGCTACTCAGTTTAATTGCCGGTTTTCCCTGCTCTCCCTCTCGGACTGGTAAGCCTTTTTGCAGAACGCTCTCGCACCCTTGTCTGTGTGGGTTCTGTTCCCTGAGTCGTGGTCCCCAGCATCCGTGGGGCACTCCGCGCCACCTGGTGCCAGCTGGCCTGCTTTTAGCTTTGCCTCTCGTTGCCCACGGCGTCTGTTTACCCTGTTGCGGTTCAACCTTAAGCCTCTCTTACTTGTTTATGCTTCCTGCTTTATGAAAACTAAAAATTAAAATCGAGGTAATCACATGGAGACATCTAACTTGTAGCTCCCCGGCCCCACGTCGGTACTTGTCTCGCTCCTAGAGTGCTGGGCCTTATAGCTAAGTGTCCGCAGGGCTGGCAAAGCTTCTGCTCCAGCAGAGTGAAAAGTGGAAGAGCTGTGACCCTTCCGTCACTTTCCTCAGTAAACAGGGGGCAGAAATACAAGGCTGGATAGGAATACAGGGGCCAGGCAAAGTAACAGCTTGTTGGCGGTGTCAAGGATTCAGGTCCTTATCTGGCGAAGACAAAAGCCATGGCAAGGGTCTAAACAAAGAGCTGACATCAGATTTCTACTTTGAAAAGATCACTCTGGCTGCAGATTGAAGAATAGACTGGAGGGGAAGAAGAATTGATACAGGGAGCCTTTGGATATTCTTTTTTTTTTTCTCCATTTTTTTTTAATTTTGAGAGAGAGAGAGAGAGCACACAAGCAGGGGGAGGGGCAGAGGGAGAGAGAATGAGAGAGAGAGAATATCTTAAGCAGGCTCCATGCTCAGGACAGGACCTGACACGGGGCTCGATCCCACAACCCTGGCATCATGACCTGAGCTGAAGTCAAGAGTCCCATGCTCAAGCGACTGAACCACCCGGGCGCCCCGAGGCTTTGGCTGTTCTGAAGGTAGGATTATCAGGGTGGTGGGTTGGTGAGAGAGAGGTGGTGTCAAAGGTGAGAGCTAGGTTTCTGGCTTGTCTGATAGAACGAATAGTGGTGCTGTTCTCTGAGACAGGGAGCCCTGAAGAAGGGTCGGCCTGTGGGGGCTGGGAGCAGATTGTGATTTCAATTTGGGACACGCGGAATTTGAACTGCCTTTGGTACACTCTGGGAGATGTCAAGCAAGCAACCGAATATATGTGTCTGGGGCTCAGAGAAGCCAGGGCAGAGACGACGTACTTGGAGTAGTTATGTGGGTGGCAGCTTAAACCGTGGACGCGGCGAGATTCCCGAAGGAGAGAGTACAAAGTGAGACGGAAGCGGGACCGAAGAACTGGAGCAGCGATGACCCGGGTAAAGGAGCGTGGCTGTAGTGGACACGGGGGGATGGTCAGAGCCAGGCTAGATGGAATGATGAGCGAGAGGATGAGTACGTGGTGTCACAGAAGCCAGAGGAAAAAACTACCAGGAACGAAGGAGTGGGTCCCGGTTCACGATGGCTGACGTAGAAGGATCCTGAACTCCCCTCTTCCTGCACGCACACCAAGTATACAGCTGCGTGTGTGACCGTTTCCACCAGAAAACACCCCAAAACTAGCTCATCAACGGCACATTGGGGAATGAAGGGAAAAGCCCCATCAAAATGGGTAGGAGAGACTGAGGCACAGTCTCACCGTAATCCCCGCCCACGGCCCCGTAGCCCACATCCAGGAGGGGACTCACAGTCCTGAGCCTCTCCCTGAGCCACACTGGGCACCCCAACTTTGAAGGCCTATCCCTGAGAGATGAGCCCCGCAGACAGCTAGCTTTGAAGTCCAGGGCGTTGATCCAGGACACCTACAAGGCTACAGGGAACTGAGAAACAATTCTTAAAGGACTTAGCAGTCACCCTCCCCAGGGCCTAGCGCACAGGCAGGCGAGCGAATGACTAAAACGTTCCCGGCCTTTCAGTGAACGAGGCCTATCAGATTATCCTAAAGCTCAGCTCTGAGAGTCAGGCTTCTGACATCCAGGGCCCTATTGAAATGCTCTCCAAAAATGGAGACTGGCAGGTGCCGTCCTGACCCTCTCCCTGTGCCTTGCTCCAGGGCCCCAGCATCTCCAAGAAAGGAGCACGTACGCTCACCTGGCGCCCTGAGTTTCGTGGCTGCTGCCCTGGGGGAACCTCTAGATGGCCTGACCGGTGGCCAGAGGGGCTTACACTGCAGGTCCCATAGAACTGTTATAAGGGTGGAGTTCTTACCTGGCTCCACCCAGGGCCCAGCACAGACTCAGCAGACTGGAAGAGACCCCCAGTCCTTCTGAGAAAGGGGTCTGTTGTCTTGTCCTGAAGCTTCAGCCTACAGGGCAGGCTTCTTTGGTGAACATATGAGGGCCCACTGAGATACCCTCGGGGGACAGAGCCCAGTGGGCACATCTGGTGGGGGGTGCTCTCCTCTATCTCACTCTGGGTCACTGGACTCCCCTGGGGCGGGGAGCTGGCGCACTAGTCTGGCACCCTGAGTTTTGTGTCTGCCACCCAGGAGACCCCTTTTGACCTCCTGGGCCTGGTGACCATGGGGCTCGCACATGTGAGTCCTGCTGAACTGTTACAAATGGAGAAATAGCTCTTACGGGCCATCTGTCCCACAGATCAGAGAGCGTAGTCAGGTGCATCCACAGTCTGTCAGAATAATCTGTGTAAAGGGGGTGGGTTAATCACTTATATGCAGAATACTTATGAAGGTTAAGAGATTAAAGTAGCAAAAAGAACTATGACCACGAATTGTTGTTAATGAATACACAGGATAAAAAAGTAAATTGTGAACATCAAAGACATAAAAATGTGGGATGGAGGAGAAAAGTGTAGAATTTTAGAATGCATTCAAACCTAAGTTGCCATCAACTGAAATAGATTGTTATAAGTTGTTTTATGTAAGCCTCATGGTAAGCACGAGGCAAAAACCTATGGTAGATACACAAAAGATAGACAGGAATGTAAGAATACACTATAGAAAACCATGAGACCACAAAGGAAGAGGGCAAGAGAAGAAGGAACAAAGGAATTGCAAAACAACCAGAAAACAGTTAACAAAATGGCATTAAGTCCATTCCTATCGTTAATTACTTCAACTACAAATGCACTAATTCTCCAAACAACAAATACACAGTGGCCAAATGGATAAGAAACAAGACCCGTCTATATGCTGCCTACGGGAGACTCACTTCAGTTGCATAAACACACACAGACTGAAATGAAAGGATAGAAAAAGATACTCCATGTGAATGGAAACCAGAAAAAAGCAAGCTGGGGTAGTAATGGACCGTAATAAGAGACAGAGACGTCAATATATAATGACAAAGGATTCAATACAGCAAGAGAATATAACGTTTGTAAATATGGACCCAACATAGGGGCACCTGAATAGAAATAGATAGCGAAACAGTAATAGCAGGGGACTTTAACATCCTACTTACATCAGTGGTTAGATCATCCAGACAAAACAAACAAAAACAAAACCCACACTCCAAAACAATAAGGAAACCTTGGTCTTAACGTGTGAGACCAGATGGATTTAACAGATGTAGTAGTACATTTCATCTAAAAGCAACAGACTACACGTGTGTACATGGGACATGTGTGTACGTGGGACAGACATTCTTCAGGATAGATCATACAGCAGGCCACAAAACAAGTCTCAATAACTATAAGAAGATTGAAATCATATCAAGCATCTTACCTGTCACAATGGTAAAAAACAAAAAACTAGAAATATTTACAAAAAGAAAACTGGAAAATACAGAAACATGTGGAGATTAAGCAGTGTGCTACTGAACAACTAAGGACCAAAGAAAAAATTAAATACCTTGAGACAAATGAAAATCTAAATACAGCATACCAAAGTTACAGGATACAGCAAAGTAGTTAGAAGAGGGAAGTTCATAGCAGTACAGGCCTACTTTGATTAAGTGAGAAAAATCTCAATCTAACTTTACACTTGAAGTAGAAAAGAAAAAAGTCAGTAGAAGGAAGGAAATAATGAAAATCAGAGCAGAAATAAATGAAATGGAGACTAAAAAGACAATAGGAAAGATTAATGACACCAAGAGATGTTTCTTTGAAAGGATAAACAGTTGAAAGACCTTTAGGAAGAATCGCGCACACACACACACACACACACACACACACACACACACGAAGACTCAAGTGAAATGGGTGAAGGTAGTCAGACGTACAGACTCCAGTTATAACCAAGTTGTGGGGATGTGATGTTCAGCATGGTGACTGTTAATGATACTGTCTTGCAACTTTGAAAGTTGCTAAGAGAGTAAATCTTCGAGGTTCTCATCACAAGAAAAGAAATTGTAACTGCGTGGTGATGAATGTTAGCTAGACTCTTTGTGGTGATCATCTTGCAATATATACGAGTATCAAATCATCGTGTTGGGCACCCGAAGCCAACCTGATGTTATTTGTCAATTATAGCTTAAAAAGGAAGGAGAGGTTGAAAGTAATGATACTGGTGAGTAAAATGAGGGCTGAAAGTGTGCATTGAAGTAGTAACCCCGAAGGGTCAGTCGCAGGAGTGCTGTGTGAGTGGAGGTCCAGAACCTGCCCAGAAGAGAAAAAGAAGTGGCAGAAGATGAAGAAACAGAATACTGATGACGTGCGACTCTTTCTAGAAGTCTGTGACGGAAGGCGAGATAGAGATGGTCAACTGGAGGGGAGTGTGGTCTAGGACGAGGTGATTCATGCTGGGAGCTGGACACACAGAGGAAGAGAAGAATCGTTAATAGTGTAGGCATGAGGGGGTGGTGTGGGCAAAAGGCGGAAAGGATTGGTTTGGATGGGAAGAGAAACACACCCCCCTTATTTAAGTCAGAAGGGACGGGAGGGAAAGACGGGCGCAGGTGTGGGTTCGTTGGCTTGTGTAGTCGTGGCACGTTGAGAGAATTCCCGCCGGATGCCTTTGTGTTCCCCGGGAAGTAGGCATGAAGAGCAGGTGAGTAGAGAGCGGAAGGTGGAGGTTCGGAGGTTTGAGGCGCATGGAGGAATTCTAGCCACCGATGAGCCAGAAGGGCAAGTCAGCCAGGCAGACCGGGATTTCAGGTTGTGATTAATAAAGGTGACCTTCGGGAGTTACCGATCCACTCGTTGTGGGCCTTTGTGTGACGGCACTGGGCTGCGGGACGTGGGCACGTCGAGCACGCAGAGTTGGGTTCGTCCAGGGCCGCCGCTCTGCCACGGAGATGAGATCAAAAGACGGTGAGGGTGCAGCGTGTTGGCGACATAATTTCAGCTGGATAGAGAGAAAGAGGAAAATAAACAGAGGGATGATGGATCGTCAGTGATGGGGCCACGAACTGGAGGTGCTGGTGAAGTTAAAAACGTGATGCTGGGAGTATTAAGTGTGCAGGAAGGAGACGGGCAGGTGACGGCAGGTGCTGGGCTGTGATCGGGCTAGAGGTGAGGATGTTCAGGGAGCGGGCCAGGGTGTTGTATCAGATGCCAGAAAGATGGCAGGTCTGATTTGGGGAAACAGGCCCTCGCTGGAGCCTGGGCCCCAGATTCATCGGTGGATGTCCGTGAGCTGTGCAAGAGTAGGACGTAGTGAGAAGGCACGAGTTTCGGGTGTAGGGTCTTGTTTAAGGGGGTGAGACGTAATGGTTCGGGAGTGGAAGTGGGAGCGGGGACGAAAACGAGCCCACTTTCCAGGCTTGAGGCACGCGGGGTGCAGGACTGTCACCGACCACTGCTTGAGAGGGCTGCGTGTGCGTGACGTCTGGGTGATCACCGGGTTTCAGTTAAGGCACAGGAGTGTGAGAAACTCCTGGGCTCGCTGTTGGGGAGAAGGGAAGGTTTCACAGCTCTTTCCCACAGACGTTCTCGTGGCCCCCTGGACGGTACTTGTGTTTTCTTACCTCTCTCCTCCCCAGCCCTGTCCCCGCCGCAGTGAAAGTCCTTACCCTCCTCGACATGTGATTCCTCCGGCCGGATGGGTGTGTGGTCTCTGACTCTACACATGGGATGTTCTCTCTGTCTGTCTGTCTGTCTGTCTCCTCTGACTTGGGACTTGGGTGGAAACGGAACTTACCGGCTGTGTCGCTTGTACTCATTTTGTGTTGTGTGTAATTATCGTACCTCATTCCCTACTTAACTGGAGGCTCACCACACTACATACATTTTCATCATATCAAGGAGAAAATGTATAATTTGTTTGCTTTTGAAAAGTGCATTTTCAGTAATTTCTGCCTTCTTCATGCTGAGATCCCACCGGTCAGGTGAGTCATAGAAGGAATCTGGGAAATTGGCCAAATGTGACTTTTCTGCATTTGTATCTGTTTCTGGCCTTGTTACTAAACCGCAGTTAATAAAAAAAAGCTTTTGTTGTAGATTTCACAGGAGCATTCTGCATTTTAAAGGTTTATTGTAACAATAAAGTTAATACTGGTCTTTGTAAGCACTTACCATGCGCTTTAAACGTAGGAACCGGCTTCAGCCTCTAACGCCCTCCGAGGTTCTCCCTGAACAGTCCTCGTTTCCCAGGTGAGGAAAGGGAGGGGGACGGTTCCTCACAGAGTAAATCACAGGACTGGGCAGGGAAGCGGCAGGGAAGCTCGGAAGGGCGCGTGGAGCTCGGGCCGTCTGACCCGGAGCCTGTGCTCTTAGAGACGGAAATTGCACTGTGATCTCCTGCGTGGCCTGGCACGTAGCGGGCCCTCTGCCATCGTGTATGGCGCGTGCTGGTTACTCAGTTAATGATGCTTTTGTTTTCAGAGTACCTTCAAGAAAGTAGAACTCTGCAGGAGCTTTCAAAGCCAGTTCCTCATAAGAAGAAAGAGGTATCAAAGGAGAAAAAGGGCCCAACTAACGCTTGTCCAAAAGTTAAGAAGAAAAGGCTTGCGTCGTATGACAGGACAGGTACGTAGCATCGCTGACCCGCCTTGTTTAGAAGACATTACGTTCTTTCAGATTATTTTGTGGTTTTATGTGCTTAAGTAGGACACTGATTTTAGAAGAAACAGTCTTACTGAATTCGGGTTGCTTAGAATTGTTGGGTTTTTTTAAATCCTTGAAAACCTAAAATATCAATAGATCAAAAAATTGACAGATGGTTCACTGACTATGTTCTTAATTAGGAGCAATCCCTGAAGGTTATGGTTAGAGAAGTGTGAAGAAAATGAAGTCGTGTGGTTTTGTCTTCTCCTTTCAGTAAAATTTTATAGTATCATTATATTTAATAATTTTGTGTCTTCGTCTGACACGGAGGTTAAGTCCCCAAATAAGTAATTCATTGAAACTGAATTTCTCACTGACATTTTCCAGTTTGTACTTTCTCTATGCCTCCAATTCTGATTTGTATTAATATTTTCAGTTTGACAGGAAGAGGAAACTTTTCTATGTTTTACTGACATACCACGGTCCAGGGCAGATTAATCGTAAAGCTATTGAAGCTTAAATTTCCGGGCCTGACATAAACAGGCTTCATTCTTTTATTTTTTTTTTATTATTTATTTTTTAATGTTTATTTTTGAGAGACAGAGACACAGAGCATGAGCAGGGGAGGAGCAGAGAGAGGGGGAGACACAGAATCCGAAGCAGGCTCCAGGCTCTGAGCTGTCAGCGCAGAGCCCGACAAGGGGCTCGAACCCATGAACTGCAAGATCGATCGAGACCTGAGCTGAAGTCAGACGCTTAACCGACTGAGCCACCCAGGCGCCCACTGTGTGGGTGTGGGGGTTCGTGCTTCCGCAGTCCCTCCCTGCGAGTGCAGGCAGGACCCCAGCGGGATGGAGCCTTGCTCCCAGAAGTAGGTCATTCCGTGTGGCATTTCTGAGATGTAGTTAAGGCCCTTTTTCCTGGGCAAGCCCTCCCTACTGATGGGCCTGTAAAAGAGACCAGAGGCAGTAGTAGATGCCACACTGCCGTCACCGAAGGGGCAGACTGCCATGTTGTGGGCGGGGCCCCATCGCAAGTAGCTCACGAGAGTACCCCGCCAACAGTCAGCAGGAAAATGGGGACCTCGGTCCTGCAGCCACAAGGAAACGGGTTCTGCCAACACCCGAGGGGAGCTTAGAGGCGGATGGCTTCCTAGCGTGTCTCGAGATGCGGGCCTGGTCAGCCGACATCTCTGTTTCAGCCCCGCGGACGCTGAGCCGAGATCCCTGACCCGGGAAACTGTGGGGCTCTGAAGGTGTGTTGTGTTAGACCCGGTTTGTGGTAACTTGTTATGCAGCAGTAGAAAGCAGGTACAGGGGTGACATGGTGCAGGTGTAGCGAAAGGCAGTCCCCTTTTCTGCTGCCCGTTCTCTGGCCCCAGTTACAGTTCATGCCAGCGAACGGTTATTCTGAAATCGGTGACTCGTTTCCATTTACGGTTTTATGCATTTTCTCCATTTATATTCATCCATCATGGTGGTTTAAAAATTTGTCCACATCTGTTCTGACACCCCTTCCTTCAAAAGGTGGAGCCTTGCTCTTCTCCCTCTAAGTGAAGGCCAGACTCACAGCCTCCGTTCTAACCAAGTAGTATGGTGGAAGCGACAAAGTACGGTGTGGTGGAAGGGACAGTGTGTGACCAGGCATAGTGGTGCCTTCTGCTTTGTCGCTCTGCTCACTCTCTGGGGGACGCCAGTGTCACGTGGGACACTGCAGCCCTGCGGGGAGGTCCACGCAGTGAAAGAGCTGAGGCACCCGAGTGCACTGTCCTGGAAAGTGATCCTCCCGCCCCGGAGCCTTCAGGTGACTGTCACCCTGGCCGACATTTTGATTGTGCACTCGTGGGAATCTGGGCTGGAACCACCTAGCTAAGCTCCTTCTGAATTCCTGACCCATAGAAATTGAGAGATGATCAACATTTCTTGTTTTAAACCTCTAAGTTTTAGGACAGTTACTTACACGTTGGTGGATAACTAATACATCCATTAAACACATGCATTATTTTGTGCGTGGGAAAGTCACACAGAGAAGGATACATGTGGTACGATTCGGTTATATGAATAAACCCTAGGAAAAACTGATCTCTAATCTTAGAAATCAGCGAGCGGTACTTCTGTGGGAATGGGTCGAAGCAGGAATGGTAATAGGGCAGGGCTTCAGGGGGGACGTTAGGATGGCTGATGTCACTTTCTTCCTGACTGCTGTGCACGAAGCCCTCTACCTACGCGTGCCGTGTGTGCTTCTCCGTGGATGTCACGCTTCAGTGGAAGTGTTAAAGTCTATGCCTACGTGACATTTTATTGTAACCTTTTGTAACCTGTCTTTTTGAGATGATTCTTGCTGACGTGTGCCTTTGGAATTTACTCTTTCGCTCTTTTTTTGTGTGTAGAATGCCCTCTTTTCTTTTTTGCCCATCTCGAGCCTTATGTTAACATGCATTCTGTGAGTCTCTTAGAGCTCTCAGCGAGGCCCCTAGAGTGCAGCGGCGTCCCGCCTCGGAGCTCACATGGCACTCAGTGGCAGTATGGCTGCTTGACGGCTTTTAATTATGACGACACGTTCACATGGCGGGATAGTGTCATCACTTACATCTTTGACTCTAAGGCAGCAGTTCCGTTTTAAACTTTTCAAAAGAAAAGTTTTATTTTCATCCTGAAGATAATGTAATTTTCCCCTTAAGATGCCAGAACTTTTCTTCGCCACTGTCTTCACTGTCGCTGCTGTCGAGGATTCTGTCCTGTGGTAGTGCCTCTTCAAGGCTGTGAGCTGAGAAGGCGAGGGAACTAGAAGCTCAGCCTCCATGCTCGCTGGTGAGGTTTTATTGTGTCTAGAACAGAAGACGCTGTGCTGTGTCTACGTAGCACAGTTAATGTAGTCTTTATGCTGCTCTCTCCCTCTCTCTTTTTCTTGTTTCATGGTTTTTCTCTGGAAGGCTTTCTCTTGAAAGTTACAATTTCCTGACCTGACTTCTGGTACCCGTATTCTTTTTGTTTTGTTTTGTTTTTTTGAGTTCCGTGATTATTTGTTTTGAGAGAAACGGAGAGAGGGCACGCACGCACGTGAGCGGGGAAGGGGCAGAAAGAGAGGGGGAGAGACAGAATCCCAAGCAGGCTCCGTGCTGTCAGGGCAGAGCCCAACGTGAGGCTCAATCTCACGAACTGTGAGATCATGACCTGAGCTGAAGTCAAGAGTCAGTCGCTCAACCGACTGAGCCGCCCAGGCGCCCCTGGTCCCCGGATTCGTGACTCACTGCGAAAGTGGGATGCAGGCTTATCTTCTATTTCTGATGTAAAGAATTGCTGTCTGGGATCGTATCGTGCACCCAGCATGCTAGGGCAGGGCCTCACACCCCAGTGTTAAGGTGTGTAACCACTGTCTGGTTTTAGTAAATATCTGTGATTTTCTGAATTAATCTGGCTTTTGACAAAAATTTCCCCCCGGCTTTTTGGAGGATGTATGTTTTCCTTAAATTTACTATTTATTGTGAAAAATCATTTTTTTAAAATTTGCCGTAAGTCGCTTCCATTCCCCAACGGCCTCCATCAGTTCATTAAATCTGCTAGGTAGCCACCAAGAACGGACGTGTTCCTCGATGCTTTTACAATATTGCGTAAGAGGAATACTCTGGTCGGCAGTTGATGTTTTCTAATTTAATATTTTGCAAGTCTGATGGGTGAGAATGAATTTTCATTATGATTTTAAATTGTGATTTCCTGAATACTGACTGGGTTAAACATTTTTTAGTATGTTTACTGGCTGTTTGTCTTTTCCTATAAATTGTTCACCTTTGTATCAGAATGTTTATTTCTTACTGATTGGGAAGAATTTTTAAAATATTTTATACGTTAATCCTTAGCTTCTTACATAGGTTATAAGCATTTTCTTCTCACCTGTTAATTATGCTTTAACTTTATTGATGGTGGCTTTTTTGCACATAAGTTGCTAAATTTGAAGAAGTCCAATTTATTATTTTTTTTTAACATGCTTTGATTCTTTTTCAGGAACATATTCTATATTTTCTTCTAATATTTCTATCATTTTCTTTTCCACGTTTATTTCTGTAATCCATGTGTAATTTACACTTGCATATAACTGCATAGTTTCCAAGTGGCTAACCACTTTGCCATTGTGATTTGTGAACAGGTAATGATTCCTCTATTGATTTGAAATATCTTTTTCACTTACTAGATTGTCTTTTGTAAATGGTCCTCTCTCTGGACTCTAATAGGTTCTCTGATCTATTTTCCTAGGTCATAACCATATCCTTTGATTTTGGTAGGTAGGTGTTTTTGTACCCTCGTCTGTATTCCTTACGTCTTGGTCCCTTGTGCCGGTCTCTGTTTGTACTAATATTAACTAGCTGTCTTGTCAGTTAAGAATTTTAAGTTTCTTTCTGTGTTTCAGCAACGGATAGGGCCCAGACGAGGCTGAGGCCAAGGGCACAAGGTTTAAAGAGGAACCGACTCTTGGGGTTTTGCAGTACCTTACCCTCATTCTGTCCTGATGCTGTTTTACATAACAGTTCAAGTCTCCCTTAATCCTTAGCAGAGACCCTGTTTCGATCAGCTGGTGTTTGTTGTTTCTACATGACCAGAAGTATTTTTTTAAATATTTTTTAAATGTTTAAATGTTTTGAGAGAGAGAGAGCACAAGCTGGGGAAGGACAGAGAGAGAGGGGGAGACACAGAATCCAAAGCAGGCTCCAGGCTCTGAGCTGTCAGCACAGAGCCTGATGTGGGGCTCGAACCCACGAAGTGTGAGATCATGACCCGAGTCGAAGTTGGCTGCTTAACCAACTGAGCCACCCAGGCATCCCTAGAGGACCAGAAATCTTTAGAAAAAAAATTTTTTTTAATGTTTATTTCTTTACTTTTGAGAGAGAGAGACAGAGCAAGAGTAGGTGAAGGACATAGAGAGGGAGACACAGAATCTGAAGCAGCTCCAGGCTCTGAGCTGTCAGCACAGAGGCCGACGTGGGGCTTGAACTCACAAACCACGAGATCATGACCTGAGCTGAAGTCAGACGCTTACCCATCTGAGCCACCCAGGGGCCGCAAGAGGACCAGAAATCTCGAACAACTTCATAGCATTGCCGGTTTTGCCAGCATGGTGTTGGGATTGCTTCCCTTCCCGTGATGTATCAAGAAAAGCTTAAGGGCTAAGAGGGACAACTTGTAGGCATGGCAGATACAAACCAAGCAACAGGAACGTTTCCAGAAGGAGAGAATCTTTAGCCGCTAAGAGATCAAGAAAACAAAGGTCTCAAAGGTGTCTGTGGGATGAGTATCTTTAGGAAGCATATTCCCACCGTGGGTGGTCATCACTTCTTTCCCAGCCCAGCGTAGGCTTCTGTTAAGAAAACCTTCTAACTGGCGCCTGTTCCAGTGTCTTCTCGTGCCACCAACCGTGTGATTGTGGAATTAGGGCTTCTGCGATACCTTTCTTAGACGGAAAAATATTATTCCTTCTTTCCAGCTTATGTTAAAAGTAAATTTTAAGCTATTTTTTCTCTTCCAATTATAGAGCCTTTGTGTAAACTTTTAAGTTCCCATTAAAATGTTTTCTCCGTGTAGAAATATTTGGAGTAGTATACATTATCCTTAAGTGATGCCCATATTCACACTTCTATTAGATCTTTTTTTTTAATGTTGTAAACCAGAACCGGAGGATGATGATGTGACAAGACATATTATAAGGCTACGAGAAAAGTTTGGCTGGCAAACAATGTCACCGCAGCGCTGTTTGGAGTACAAAAGTTCCAAACTTGCAGTTCAGAAGATTATACTAAAGGTATTACTCTGTTTTATTCAGTTTTGTGCTATAAAAGTTGTTATTGGAAAGTGTATCTCAATCTTTATTTCATTCACTGCACATATTACATCAAAATTAAATATCCCATTAACATCAAATTAACAATCATGATTTCATAGTACATGCTTATAAAAGTGTTGGATGTCGGGGCGCCTGGGTGGCTCAGTCGGTTGAGCGTCCGACTTTGGCTCAGGTCATGATCTCGCGGTCCGTGAGTTCGAGCTCCGCGTCAGGCTCTGTGCTGACAGCTCAGAGCCTGGAGCCTGTTTCCGATTCTGTCTCCCTCTCTCTCTGCCCCTCCCCCGTTCATGCTCTGTCTCTCT
>NC_064813.1:1724211-1734136 GCF_023721935.1 Panthera uncia
CGCCCCGGGGTCTCGAGTCCCCGCCGCCGCCGCGGGCTTCGGGGCGCAGGGCGGCCTGGAGGCCGAGATAATAAACAGCCGCCAGGACAACAGTACGTTCGCGTGCGGACGACGCGGATCAACCGTCCGCGGCCGCAGGTGCTTCGGCCCGAGACGCCGGCAGAGCGCTCCCAACCGCTTGGGGCTGCGGCCGCCCCGAGGGCGCCCGACTTCTTTGTCCTGGCGGCGGCGGGCCGGGCCTGGGCCGCGGGCGGGGGGCGCCGGGACCGGGGGGAAGGGCAGGGGTGGCTCGGGGTCCGGGCGCAGGGACTGGGACGCGCAAGGACTAGAGCGTGCGGGGACTGGGGCGGGGACGGGGGGGCACGGGGTCCCGGGCTCCTGTCCCGCGACGGCCGCGGGGGCGGAAGCGGGGGCTGGAGGTGCCAGGGACCAAAAACTCTTAGACGCTGAGCCTCCGCCCGCATCCCACGAGTCTGGTGTTAATTGGGCCACATCGCCAATCATTACGTTAACTCCGGATACGGTGTGGATCCTAAACCCTTTTTTCCTCCAAGTTATCATCATTGGTTAGTTGGTTTCCTTCCTTTGAGGTCGAGAATTTAAAGAAGTCCATTGAAGTTCCCCATTTTGCAGTGTGGTCTTAAAGTATTTCTTAACCCGACTACTAGGTTAACCTGCCAGGTAAGTTTTAGTGAATTTCAGTTGTGAAAGCACTATCCGTTCAATTATAGGAAACAGGCATTTTCATGTATAGCGCAGATTCAGCCTCAAGAGTTTTCTTACCTCGAAGTTATAACAAAACATCCAGGTTTACTACTTAAAAAAAAAAAAAAAAAAAATCTAGTAAGCTGGGCTTTCTCAGACATTCACGACCAGTGTGAAAGTTTTCATTAGAGCCTTTCCTGAAAACAAGCCCTGACCTCAAGTCGTCCACTGTCCTGGGATTTGCCCTGTGGAGGTCTCTGAGCTACAGAAATGCACATTGACTGCACTTCAAAGTCAGAAAACCTAATTTGGGGGCAGAGCCCTAGGCCTGGGTCGCCTTAACCTTTAAGGTAGGTAATATTTGCAGCAAGTGACACAGAAATGAAAACACTATCTCAGGTATAAGGGCCCCTAAGATAGCTTCTATTCTTCATAGCCAAGCGGTGCTGTGCTGTTCTCTTGTGCTACGTCCTACCCAGAACCAGGGTTTCACTGGGTTTCCCTTGAGGTACACATTTCCTGGATCATTACCGTTCATGAGATAAAGGATTCTCTTACACACACACACACACACACACACACACACACACACACTTCACTTTAAACGTCAGGTTCCTAAAGCTTCATAACAAAATGAAGCTAAAAGATCATAAGCCACCAGATTCAGCTTATAAGTTATAAATCACCAAAAACATTTTTCGAAACAACTGATTTTGACCTCAGAGAAACTAGGCAACAGTTACTGTTTGTTTCTCGTTAGTAGACTGGAGTATGTCGTGAAAAATCAGGCTTAGTACCTCGGCCGCTTTCTCGGTGAAGAAACGGTTAGTGTTCTCTTGTTTTGCTTTCACAGAGACGACGGACAGTGTGTGTACTTGGGAGTGGAGAATTTCCGGGGTTTGCTCTCCGAGAGATGCTTGTCAGCCACAATCGGCCAGATGTGGCTTCGTGGAACAGGCAACGAAGACCTCACTTACAGAGCCACGTCTTGGTGCTGCCGTCGTGAATGTAGCCGCGAGCGGCACAGTCCCCCTCCCCCGTTTGCAAGGAAGGTGAGGAGTGGAGGGGCCGGGAACCCCACACCCGAAATACAGGATCCTCCCTGCGGATCCCTCACCGCCCTTCTTCGGTCCTGCTTCCCAGAGGATCTGGGCTGTTAGGACTAACAATTCTCGTAGGAAGTAGGTCTAGGCTCCGTACCACGTGGCGTGAGCACGTCCAGTTGGACCCATCTGGTGCTGTTTTCGGGAACACGCTGCCACACCCTGGTTGCTGCAGAAACCTTTTCATCAGGTGGAAATCACCCGGGGCCACCTGATAGCACATTTCTACGGATGTCTGATCTGAATCGTTTCTGTTCACGCCGAAGCGGAGTTCATGGTGACCGTGAGGGAACAGCTATGTCCGTCTCGATACTGTCTTCATTTTTATCTGAAACACATTCGTGTATATCTGTAGCACTTCCCCGGTTTTTCTCAACGTGTCACTAGCACAAGGGGAGGCTTTGAATGAATTGATCCAAATACGATGCTCTCCTCAGCCTTAACGGAATCTCTTAATCCATGTAGTATGAATGTGTGATTTTTTTTTTTCTGCCCAAATACTCATGCTACATACTCCTGAGAGCTGCTGGGTCAGTACTCGAGCCGACTCTGCGACCTCCAGGTAACCCGTGTTGGCCTCAAACGCCATCCGTCTGAGAGAATCACACGGATTTTTAGTCATTTATGTCGGTGTGTGTTCTGAGTAAAATGCAACATACTACTGCGCTGCAAACAGGTTTTAGGTTGTACAATCATTTAGGATGTTCTTGCTTCAAATAAAGTGAAGAAACTTAAAATAATTATGCATATTTTATTTTAAACATTCATCTCGAGGGGCACCCGGGGGGGCTCAGTCGGTCGAGCTTCCGACTTCGGCTCAGGTCACGATCTCACGGTCCGTGAGTTCGAGCCCCGCGTCGGGCTCTGTGCCGACAGCTCGGAGCCCGGAACCTGCTTCAGATTCTGTGTCTCCCTCTCTCTCTGCCCCTCCCCCACTCGTGCTCTGTCTCTCAATAATAAACGTTAAAAAAATTTTAAACATTCATCTCGAATATTTTACATCATCGCCCTCAAGCATGTTTTACTCAGATCTAATTGCACTGGATCCTGTACTCATAAGGATTACGGTGATCTTGCCCTGGTTACCTGAGTCTTTGTTCCAAGACAGGCCTTGGGAAGGACAGACAGTCCTCCTGAGTCCAGAATCAGGGCATCAGAATGAAGAGTCCCGGAGGGAAGAATCAAAGGGTAGAGGCAAGGCCAAGTTCCTGGGCTCAGGGAGAGCAGTCTCGGGTGTTCTTTGGCCCCGAAATGTAGACAGAAAGCCCACGTACGAGCCGCTTTCTGAGCGGCCGGAGAAGCCTCCAGCTCATGGAACAGTGGGGTCAGGTGGAGTGAAAGCTCCGTGTGTCTTGACGTTATCAGCCTCGAAGCTCAGAAGTCCCCAGGAGGGACAGAACGTCCTCTAGTCTGGCTTCTAGAGGCACGCGTACAACGGACTTCGAGTCATCCGTTTGTGTGATGGGGGAGACGCCCGTGACGGGGTGAGGGTGGTGACAGGTGTACGTGGGACGTGTCCTGGGAACACGACAGAGGAAGGTTTAAGTTGGACCGTCCGGAATGATCTCACTTGTAAAGCACGAAAGTACAAGGTGCGAACTTCCCACGGCGTCAACCCACAGAGCAGCATCGTGACGGCACCCCCCAAAATATCACATCTACAGACACGTAGCATTCCCTTTTTAAAAATGCTCAGTACTTTTTCCTTTTTAACTTCTGACCTTCTCCGTGATCATTCCCCGGAGACCGCTGCCGTTGATCCGTAGGTTAAGCCAAGACTTAACCCCCGTGGTGACCAGAAGGAAGGACGCCCAGGGCGTCTGTCTCTGGGGCTCCTTCTGGGGCCAGGATAGGCTACCCGGGAACCCTGGTGCTCAGCTTTTAAAGAAATGCCCTAGGCCTTGACCCCAGTCTTCCTTCCCATGAGCCTATGGGGCAGTATATTCGCTTCTGGGCAGTCCTAGCGAGCTGACCACGGTTTCAACGGGATGCAGCTCCCTTTTCAACATTCCCAACCATAGGGTCAAATTAGGGGCTCCCGTTAATAACGAGTTTTCTGTATCACATCCAAAAGGGCAGCATAACTTCCTGCCGGTTACTTTGGAGACCCTTGGCTCACTCACTACCCTACTCAGTAACACCTGGAAACACTAACAATTTTTTTGCTTTCTTTGTAACTAGCGTAAAATACACATAACATAAAATTTATCATCATAACCATTCTTTTTAAATTTTTTACGCTTATTTATTTTTGAGAGAGAGAGAGAGAGAGAGAGACTGACTGTGGCCAGGGGAGGGGCACAGAGAGGGAGACACAGAATCCGAAGCAGGCTCCGGGCTCCGAGCCGTCAGCACAGAGCCCGACGCGGAGCTCGAACTCACGGACCGTGAGATCATGACCTGAGCCGAAGTCGGCCGCTTAACCGACTGAGCCACCCAGGCGCCCCTATACTAAATTTTTCTAGGAACGGCCAATACTGTTTTCCACAGTGGCTGCTCCGTGACCTTCCCGCCAGCAGGGCACAAAGCTTCCGGTTTCTCCACATCCTCACCAACACCCGTTATTTTCTGGTTCTTTGGCTTTTTTGTTTTTAGCAGCCATCCTAATGGGTGAAAGGTGGTCCTCCCAGTGTGCTTTTTGTTTTTTCTTTTTCTTTACTTATTTATTTTTAATTTTTTTTTTAATTTACATCCCAACTAGTTCGCATATCGTGCAACAATGATTTCAGGAGTAGATTGCTTAGTGCCCCTCCCCCATTTAGCCCACCTCCCCTCCCACAAAACCCCTCCCATAACCCTCGGTTTGTTCTCCATATTTAAGAATCGCTTCTGTTTTGTCCCCCTCCCTGTTTTTATATGATTTTTGGTTCCCTTCCCTTATGTTCATCTGTTTTGCCTCTTAAAGTCCTCCTATGAGTGAAGTCATAGAATTTTTGTCTTTCTCTGACTAATTTCACTTAGCATAATACCCTCCAGTTCCATCCACGTAGTTGCAAATGGTGAGATTTCATTCTTTTTGATCGCTGAGCGATACTCCATTGTATCTATATCCCACCTCTTCTTTTTTTTTATAAAATTTTTTTTCAACGTTTTTTATTTATTTTTGGGACAGAGACAGAGCATGAACGGGGGAGGGGCAGAGAGAGAGGGAGACACAGAATCGGAAGCAGGCTCCAGGCTCCGAGCCATCAGCCCAGAGCCCGACGCGGGGCTCGAACTCACGGACCGCGAGATCGTGACCTGGCTGAAGTCGGACGCTTAACCGACTGCGCCACCCAGGCGCCCCCCACCTCTTCTTTCTCCATTCATCCATCGATGGACATTCGGGCTCTTTCCATACTTTGGCTCTTGTCGATAGCGCTGCTGTAAACATTGGGGTGCACGCGGCCCTTCGAAACAGCACACCCGTACCCCGTGGAGAAATGCCGAGTAGTGCCATTGCTGGGTCGTAGGGTAGTTGTTCTCTTTTCAGCTTTTTGAGGAACCTCCATCCTGTTTTCCAGAGTGGCCACACCAGCTCGCATTCCCAGGTCCTCCCAATGTTCTAATAAGATATTTGTGAACTAAAGATATCTTTATCACGTAGGCTGAGTCGACCACACAGGACACCGTTAGACAATGATTGCTCTAAGCCACTAACTGGTGTTTGTGTCGTGCGTTTTGTTTTTGTTTTCGTTTGCACACCACAAGATGGCTGCCGAGAGAGCATAGCTCAAAATTCTGCCAACTCCTCGAGGCCAACGCCAAGAGTGAGAAAAATGCTGGAGAACCCTTCCAGTTCCCACAGGAAAATGGGACTGGAGAGGAGCTGGCGTATAAAACATTAACAAAAGTAAATCACCACAGAAGCGCACCGTCGCCTCAGATCGCTTCATGTCAGTCTAGGTCAAGGTGAAGGAGGACGCGCCTCACGGGACTGTCCTCCGCAAAGCAAGGGAAGGTCCCTCCGAGGGGGCCGTGTTCACAGATGCCGGTGAAGCCAGTAACCCACCTGGGGCTCCAAGGAGGACAGAGACGTGTCAGACGCTGTGGACGGCACCCAGCCTTGCAGGGCAGGTGCTGAGGTCACAAGGTCCGATGCTACGTCTTCCCTTAAAACATAAACAGTTGGGGGCGCCTGGGGGGCTCCGTCGGTGAAGCACCCGACTTCGGCTCAGGTCACGATCTCAGGGTCCATGGGTTCGAGCCCCGCGTCGGGGCTCGGAGCCCAGAGCCTGCTTCGGATTCTGTGTCTCCCTCTCTCCCTGCCCCTAACCCACTTACGCTCTGTCTCTCTCTCAAAAATAAATAAACATTAAAAAATAATAACAAAAGCACGGACACAGGATCCAGGGGCAGGCAGCACTGCCCTGGGCTGTGCCAACTGACTGATTAGGGACCCTCAGGTTGGGAGGGGGTTAGAGACAGCGGAAGTCTCTAAGGAATTTGGAAACCAGGGGCTAGCTGCTGCTAGGATAAGATCACTTATTACTGTTCAGTCAAACCTCGGTCATGAGACCCTTCAGGTGCACATCCGGGGACCATAAGCTTGGAAAGGATTGCTAGCATGTATCTGGGCGGCAGAGATAAAGGAAGTTTCCAGAGGAATGTGTGGGTGGTAAAGCAGACACACAGGACCCCGGACGTGGGGCTAATGTGAAGCTACGGCTGCCTCTTGCCCTGAGCAAAGCGTCATCATCGAGGCAGCTGGGGCCCTGGAGGAGGGTCACTCTGTCTGTCTCAAGGACTGTCAGTGGGGTGTAGACAGTGAGGAAATTCACCTTTTTCTTCTGCCTTTGCTTCCCACGTCACTTGTGCTTGGGGGTACCTCGGAATCCCAAACTGTCCCCCTGAAGGGACTTGTCCCCACCAAGGGACTTGGTGAACTTATGGTCGCCAGGGGATGGCAGGATGCCAGGGACAGGCTGGCAGAAAGCCCTCCCGTCGGCCGAGCCAGCCGTCCGCCCAGCACACGCAGCCGGGCCTCTGAGACCTCACCCACGGGCTGTCCTCAGAGGGTCCGCCGGAGGCCTCGGGCAGAGAGGGGAGGGCGCGGGGCGCGAGCCGGCTTGTGGTACTCAGACCTGGGGTCCCCAAGGTCACACGGCCACCCTCGCCCACGTGGGAATGACCTTGCGTGGTCCGGCCACGGGCTCGGGAGGGCCTCGTGGTGAGTTTGGCTTTCTGTCGGTGAGACCGGAGTGGTTTTCAAATGTTGTCGCTCCGGCGGTCCACGCGCCAAGTGTGACGAATCCCGGGCGACATCCCCGAGCGCCTCTACTGGCTCTGCTCCCGCGGCGGGGACGCTTCTGCTTCCATTTCTCTCCCACAGAGAGCGGTTTCCCGTCCACGCGGGGCGGGGGGGACACAGGAGCAGGAGGCGCCAGTGGACGCATCGGGGGCGGCCTGCACTGCCATCTGCTCCGCTCGGGAACCTTCCAGAACCTTGTTGTAGGGAGCACACGAAACCGAAAGCGAAGGGGCTGGAAAGTCTTCCGCTGTTTGTTAGGCACCTGAAGAACTTCAGAGAGAACAACACGTGACCCCTTTGTTTTCTGTTTCAAGTTTTTAAACAGGAAGAACAAAACAAGGGCTTGATGCGCAAGAGAATCGCGGGGCTCTCCGGGGCCTGCAGGCACCCCCTTCCCCCCCGGGGCTCCCTCCACGAGGGGGCCCGGAGCCTGGGAGCCCGGCCTGCACCTGCCCGCGGGCCCGGCCTCCGACGGCTGCGAGGGTCCGAGAGCCCAGCCCGGCGCCGACCCGGTGGCTTTTGGGGACGCTCTGTGTGCTCTTTGTAAGAACCACAGAAGGTCAACTGGTGCAGAAGACGGGGAGCCGGGCCAGGGGGCGGCCCCGAGGTTGTCCGGGCGTCAGCCTGACCTCACTTCCTGGACGGCAAGGTCGTTGCCGCCCGTGCACGTGAGCAGGAAGCGGTCAGGCCCCCCGTTGTGCCCGGAGGTTCGTGAAAGAAGAAACAGACATGTCAGAACCTCTGTGGTTTGGTTAATGTCGCAACATGGAAACCGGGAAGCTGATCTTGGGGGCGCCGGGGGGCCACCTCGGCGGCTGGAGGCTCTGCCCTCCACGGGTCCTGGCGGCCAGCCAGGCGGGAACGCTTGGAAACGTGCCCAACATGTCATCGTGTCGTCAGAAAGGGTCAGAAGAGAGTCTACCAGGATGATATGTTTTAAAAAATTAGCTTGATCGTCCCGAAAAACTAACAGCCCCTCCCTAAGTTTGCCAGAGCCAGTGGGTGACAGGAGGTGGGGACACGTTGACGCCCTTGGGTGGGGTCACAGGGCGTCCCAGCGGGTAGAGGCAACCTGCCTTTTTAAATTTTTATTTTTAACGTTTATTCATTTTTGAGAAACAGAGAGAGACAGAGCGTGAGCAGGGGAGGGGCAGAGAGAGAGGGAGACACAGAATCGGAAGCAGGCTCCAGGCTCTGAGCTGTCAGCACAGAGGCCGACGTGGGGCTCAAACCCACGAACCGTGAGATCGTGACCTGAGCTGAAGTCAGATGCCCAACCGACTGACCCCCCCGGGTGCCCCCAAACCTGCCTTTTTAAGGCTGTGAATAGGCTTGGCCTTGAAAGCCTGTCCGGCGTCAGTCGGTCAGCAATCGCCACCAGGGGCTGCGAGCCCTAAGGTGCCGGCAGAAAGGGCCGCCCGCAGGCGGCCGGGAAACCGTCTTTGCTGGAAAACCTCGCGACGCGAGGCCAGTGCAGGGGGAGGCGCCAGGTAAGGGCAGAAGGGCAGAGGCTCCGTGTGACGGAGCATCAGACGAACCACCCTGTGACGGTCACACCCGGGGGGCCCCGACGCACAGGCGGGGTGCACCTCACTGGCTCCGGGGTTCGGGGAGAACACGAGCCCCCTGCAGTCCTCTGGCAGCTGGCGCAGCAGGTAACGGAGACCCGAGGAGCCCAGGAGCGGCCGCGCCACACTCCGCACGTCACCTGCCACACGCTTCCCCCCCCCCCCCCCGAGTTCTCGTTGTCCCAAAGGATTGGACGCCACCGGTGAAACTTCTGAGGGCACCCCCAGCTGACTGTGGTGCTCCTGTGTCCCTGGTGCCCCTGGCGGGCTGCAAACCCCTGTCCAGAGGGTGGCGCCCCGGGAGGGGGACCTCAGAGGTACTTGGATTTTAATTAGCACCGGGGACTTAAATACCCAGGCCCGGGGCAGGAAGGTGGCCCAGGAAAGTCCCAGGCTGTCAGGGGCTGCGGGGCACGGGTACCCAGCTGCCTGGGTGTGGCCGGAAGCCCCTCCCAGTTCGGCCCGCCTGGCTCTGCCCCGGGTCCCAGAACAAGGACACCTGCGTGCAGCCACGCGGGAAGCCACCGCTGCAAACGCGCACAGGCCCAGAGTGGCAGGAAAGCACCGGCGCTTTGCTCGGGGTGAAGGGAGCATCCGGGGGCAGGGGAACACGTCTGCAGGGACCCCGAGTCCCCAGACTTTGGGTCTCGGCGGAAGGGACCTCCTCGGGGGTCTCTGGGGAGAGCCGGACAGCGCCCCACGGCCCTTGCTGTCCCCCAGGGGCCCCCGCCCGGCTGATCGCAGCCACAGGCTCTCGGGGCGCTCTTGCCTTGGGAGGGCATCCTGCCAAGAAGCTCCTGGAGCCCCGGGAAAGGCCCCTTCCCAGGAGAGGGACTCATCCTGTAAATTAAAGGGCTCATTTCAAAGACACTTTTAATAATCCCAAGGGTTGTTGCCAGAAAGAAAATGATAGAGTTGGCACCCTGAGGGACGGCTCGCTGGGCCCGGTGCAGGAGCCCGCGCTGGGGGCTGTAGCCCTCAGGACGCTAGGGAAGGGCACGCGGGGCTCGAGGATGGACCGCGGACAAACGTCCGCTCGTGCAGGACAGGGTCTACTGGGCACGCGTGGTGTGCAGGCCCGGGGCTGCGGCCTAGCGGTGGCCTAGCGGGACAGACAGACGGCGCTGCGACCCGGACAGCGTGGGGGACATTCCAGTCGGACCCTGCAGGTCGGGGAGAGGCCGGTTCTCCACGAGCAGCACCCCTTGGAGATTTCCCTGCTGTGGCTTCGGAAGGACCTGGGGGGTGGGCTCCCTCCCTTCGTTTCTTTTTTCAATTGTTTTTAATGTGTATTTTTGAGAGACGGGGGGGGGGGGGGG
>NC_064813.1:1734236-1734605 GCF_023721935.1 Panthera uncia
GGGGGAGGGGCAGAGAGAGGGAGCCACAGAATCGGAGGCAGGCTCCAGGCGCCGAGCCATCCGCACAGAGCCCGACGCGGGGCTCGAACCCACAAACGGTGAGATCATGACCTGAGCCGAGGTCCAGGTCCGTTGAGGCCCCCAGGCGCCCCCCTCCCGACTGATTTCAGCCCTCTCTCTAGCAGCTCAGCGGTTCTGAGCCCCAGGGACGCCTGGCCCCGCCCCCGTCAACCCAGGTTACAAAGATCTCTCCTGGGAATGTTTTCTCCTGGGGACTGAGGCCAAAGAAAACGCTCCCCCCAAAGAAGAGGATGTCCTTACTCCTCCCTCCCCCCCCACCCCTCCCCCGCCCCTCCCCTCCCCCCTCCC